>NC_079388.1:966139-1063639 GCF_029220125.1 Pseudoliparis swirei
AAGGTGGTCTGGTCCGGCATCGGCTAGCCAAGGCGTACCCAGGGCGACCACTACCCTCTCCCCGTGTCTCCATGTGTGCACTGCTCACACAAGGCCGGCCCATGTTCTCAATGGTACCACCCCATCTACAAAGTGGAGTGAGCAGTGCACACACTGGGGACGGCCAGAATAGCATCCGTGTCGGATCCGGTCCCCCAGACCGCAGCCTTCCGCCGGGAGCACTAGAACCGTCACAAGCCGGGGCGGGGCCTGGCATCGGGTGTGTAACTGCTGACAGGGTGCGTGGCGCCTCACCGCTCGTTCAGGGACACTTTGGTGGTACTTTTCAGCACAACTTTTTGGGAGGAGGGTGCGCTCATTTTGGCAGACTTTGCTTGCAGGCTCCTGGAAGGGGACAGAAAATAAAACAAGATCAACTTGGTGGTCATAAGAAGGAAAGTAAGCACGCTTTACAATACATAACACGTGGTCACCAGAGGGGCCATCTGACATCACGTTGGACAGAGGAATGTTAATTGTTGGTATTATTAGCTTTTAACTTTACTAACTGATCCATCTTGATATGGTTGTGAAAACATCATCAGAGTCTAACCACTGCTGTCTGGTGGAATTACAACATGGTGCTGGTGGCATTAGCTGGAGACACATATCAATTATTGTGCTGTCGAAGATGATCAGTGGGGGAAAGGACATCACTCTTTAATACGACAATGTGATGAACTACATGTTTAGGTGGTACCAAAACCCGGAGTGATGTTTCATCTCTTGAGAAATGATGTGTTGGTTGGATCATTCAAGAGTCTCCTGGATAAATGTAGATACATCTATAATTTCTTAAAGCTCATCAACCTCAGGATTCTGAATGTGGACCTGCAGTAACTCAGCATAGGCTAATGGAGGTGGGCCACACAAACGTATATTAAATAAGTATATTTTAGGTTTAGTTATTAAATATCCTTTAATAGTTGCAAGTGTTGGAGGCAAAATCTAATTAGATTCAAAAGGGTTTCGATCCAATGAACCACCACTGCACCTCTGTGCTGTGGGACTCTTACGGAACTCATACATAGTATTACAAATACTATTCAGACACATGAACTCCCGTTGGAGGAAACGCATGTTCAGTGTAACACGTCTTAACAGCTGGTCTCTTTCCTGAGGAGCCAGAGCTGGTTTTATTCCCACCAGAGAGACTTTACCCAGAACCAATGCACTTAAGAACTCAGTAATGTACAGAGCCATTGCATACTGGGATGTGCTCCCCTCATGTGTGACTAACAAGAAATACATGTGATTTCAAAAGGAAATTTAAGGCAGCAATAATCAGAAAGGAAATTATAGGAGATTAGGTTATTATTTTAGGTATTATTATTTTACTTTAAATGTAAATGTTGTTTTCTAAGTCTAAGAGTTTTTGTGATAATTGATCATGCTGTACTGCATTTTATGTATTTGTATTGTAATGTTTTTTTGCCTGGACCCCAGGAAGAATAGTCTCCACTACGGTGTAGACTAATGGGGATCCTAAATAAACTAAAATAAATAAACTAAACTTTATACCTCTTTTAATGCATCATTGCGGTCTAATGCATTTGGTGAAGGGCTCTGTGGATTGAATGAATGTATCGATGCTCTGAGACAGTGATCCACAGGATGTGCTGTTCGCCACTACACGGTAGAGACCTCCATCCAGTGAGGAGCTTCATGAGGACGTTTTCCACACGTCTTTATTCTTGGTCCCAAGAAGCTAGCTTACGTTGGCTATCACAAACAAGTTCAGTTAGCTGGGCCGACGTGGGCTTCTAACACCAGGAGCCCAATTGGTCAACTCTAGATGCATTTAAGAAGCTCAACTACGTGCACGTGCCTATAATACTACTAATAATACTATCCAGAATGCTTTACTTACAGTGAATGATGCGTTGTTGGAGAAAAGCCTGGCAGCTAGGGTTAGCTTTGGTAGCTAGTTTGTAACGCTACCGGCTCGGTGTGGCCGTGTGCGGTTCCTCCTAGTCTTTTGTTGAAATATAACAAGACGCTACCTTCCTAGCTGAGCGCTGTGTGAAATGAGCGAACTCGAGCTGAATTCGGGTCTTTCTCAGACTAATCACGAAATGCTGGAAACAGGCTTCACAACGCGTCTCCCTAAAATGGTGCTGCTAGCTTAATGTACTGGCCACTGGAAGAAAATGGAGAGGCCCGTGACGTCACGAGCACGTAGAGCAGCTTCCGGTCTGACTCCAGTGTTGTTGGTTTTACTAAAATGGCGACAGCGGCTGTAGCGGCGACTTCCTCCGGTAAAGATGCGGTGGCCGAGGGGCTGCTGGACCTCATGACACCGGCTATCCAGCAGCTCGACCTGCATGTGCACTCAGTCAGGTACACGCGGCTCCCCTGAGGGTTTCTGCCGCGGCCCGGGTCTCTGTGCCCCGCAGCAGCCCTGCAGTCTCGTGACTGTCCGCAATGTGTCCATCCGGGTTATTATCTTCTCTTTCACTCTTGAGTTGTTATCGTTGCTATACGTATATTAGTTATCTCTCCCGCAGGATGTATAAGCCTTTATTGTTTGAGCTGTAACATGTCACAGTTTACAATATGTATGTTGTGTGTGGTCATTTGTGTCCTTACTGTGGATTAATGGGATGTTTGTTCTTCTTCACAGAGAAAGCCAGGTAGAATTAAGAGAACATATAGACAATCTGGCCACAGGTAATTTATTGCATGTACTAGTCTGCTAAATTGTTATTTGTTTGTATTAAATTGGGGATACACACTACCGGTCAAAACTTCTTGAACACCTTTCTCCAGTTTTTATTCAAATGTACACGGTTTTATTTCTCAATGTACTCTGAAATTAAAGCATAGAAAAAACAATGGGAGATACACAAATAAATCATGGAATCGTTTTGTTTAACACAACGTAATCTACACGTTTGACTCCTTGTAATCTACATATTTGACTCCTTGTAATCTACATATTTGACTCCTCTTGTAATCTACATGTCTAACTCCTCTTGTAATCTACACGTTTGACTCCTCTTGCAGATATAACAGCCAAACACACTCGTGTAGCATTCTTTCTACAATGGATATCAAATATTGTTTGTGAAGTTGTTCCCAACACTGGAGCAGAAGGTCCCACATATGTGTTGCACTTGTAGGTTGAAATAATGGGTGTGTTTTAAAACTTTTGACCGGTAGTGTATATATCAAACACAGCATTTAAAGATAAACGTATGAAGTACATTAAATCACTTTGTTTGTTAACCATTGCATTGGTCATGCGTGTCTCTGAATGTACAGAGTTGTGCCGGATTAATGAACACCAGAAGGTGGCTCTGGACCTGGACCCGTACGTGAAGAAGCTGCTGAATGCCAGGCGCAGAGTAGTGCTCGTGAACAACATCCTGCAGAACGCCCAGGTCAGTGGCGTGGCACCTTTTAAAGCTGCTCCAATTCATATTTAATGCCGAATGTGTCACCAACTCGGCTCTACAGGGCTTTTTAGCAACTTCAACTTCTTTAGATTTTCTGGCCTTTAAACTCTTTTCAGAGAAAAGGCTCTAAACCCCACCGTGCCCTACCTGCTCAGCAGAAAACAGCCGACACTCTTAGAGACTACGGTAAACATGGTCAGCAGCTAAAGAGACGGCACCTCTCTGCAGCTGGTAGAGACCAAGTGAATATTAGACCTCCATTCCACATGTTGGCCTGTTCCTCTGTTAATACAGCTAAGATCAACACCACGACTGCAACCATTACCTTTCCCACTGTTAGTGACTCAGTAGCCACAGGTATGTGTTTGTCAGTGATGGAAACATGACAGCTGGGTTGGAGATGCTCATTTTTGCTCATTTTTCCGGCCCAACTTGTGACTCTTTGTCATCTCAGCCCCAACTTGTCTGTCTCCATCCAAGCAGCGCTTGAACATGGCTCCAGATGAGTCGGTTTAATACCACTGTCCTGCTGCAACTATTTAAATTCAGTTTATTTTTTACAGCCCAAAATCACAAATTATGAATTTGCCTCAGAGGGCTTCACAATCTGTACACATAGACATCCCTGACCTTTGACCTCACATTGGGTCAGGAACAACTCCCAAGAAGTCAAAAAAACCTTTCAGGGTAAAAAAAAGGGGGGGGGATCCTTCAGGAGAGCAACAGAGGAGGAGCCCTCTCCAGGATGGACAGAACAATAGATGTCATGTGACCAGATGAACAGAGTTACATACACATTCAATGAATATGACAGAGTGTATGAATAGTTGGTAGTAGGCATGGACCACGATCCAGACCTCCATGATCCATGAAATAGAAGGAGGCAGGGGGGGGGGGGGGGCATCAGCAGGGCCATGGCAGGAGGCCTGAGACACAGCCAGGTCCAATGGACCCTATTACTCCTCCTAATAACTACTACTATTACCCCATAATGTTTAACATTTAAAAACAGGAACGACCAGAGACACTGTCAAACCATATCTGACACCATCACCTTCATCATTCTTCCCCCAGGAGCGTCTGAGACGACTCAACCACAACGTGGCCAAGGAGACGGCTCGACGGAAGACCATGCTGGAGGCTTCCGGAGCGTTCGCCTCGCGCTCCCCCAGCAAACCCTGAGCCGCCTCCTGCTGCTCGGTGAGCCGCCTCCTGCTGCTCGGTGAGCCTCACACGCCATCACACCAGGAGCAACGTCTTCCTCTGACATGCAGTTAGCCGTTGGTCTGGCGACACGCTCGCCTGCAATGCTTTGGCCAAGGTTGTCTTCAGATAAAAGTCCTGTCTGCAGTCTGTTCAGCCGTAAAATGACTCAAAACAACGGCAACACCAGGTCGTACGTTTATTCTACAGGCTCGATAACTACTAAACCCTCAAGTGAAATGTAAATAATGACCACAACCGTAATGTCATCCCAGGGTAATGTAGACCAGTACAACACACCCTTGTTTGGCTGCTCGTGGATGTATGATATGACGACAATGCCCCTTTATGCTCAACACAATGGACACAGACACACAAAATGAATCCCACTAAATTGTACATCTCAAAACATTTACAATGCAAATGCAATGGATGCAGCATGTTCATCATGTACAAGAGCACTGGCACCAACTGCAGCTGCAGTGTTGTTTTTTATGTGGTATGTTTCTTTTGTGTACCTTTTTTTATTTTTTATCAAGAGCCACATGAAGGACTTTACTCTTGAAACACCAGGTGTATTATTGTTAATTAATGTAAATTAAAAGAATGAATACTGCATAATCAATGAATCAACATTAAAAACATTTGTATTCAAGCTACCATGAGGACGTTTCTTCTTGTGTGTAGTTTTGTTATTCCTTTGGATGAAAGTGGGAGTGTTTGGAGGGCCTGAATCCCTTTTGAGGACCCCGGTTCTGGTTCTCCAATGGCCCCAAAGCCAAGGGGCCTCCAGCAGCACAGCGGTGGCGCTTGTTGCCAGGGAGTAAAAGCTCGAGGAGGAGGAGGAGGAGGAGGCTTCATACAACCTGTAGTCACCAGATGCACTTTTCATTCGTTGATAGCCATGGTTATAATGAAAGATTCACATTTCTACAATTTCAATATTTAAAAAATGTAATCACAAATGTAATTTAATTGCACATTTTACATTATAGTTTTCTCCAGTCTGAAAACATCTGGACAGAACATAACTTTTGACAGTATTCATAAGCATCGTTGGTCCCCCGGCTGAGTGGCTGATGTCATGCACTTCACTTCGGTGCTTAGTTAGCGGTGCAAGTGGCTTTATTGCCTAAAACTAACTTAAGTATTTCTAAATCTTTTCCTAACCAAAGTATTTTTTATTGCCGAAACCTAATGAAGTACGTTGCCTAAACCCAACTGCGTTTCCTGTGAAGACAGAATTGTGTTGAAAAGGCTGTGGATGTCACGAAACATGTCCACGCATGAGAGGCTTTTGGGGGAAACGCGTAAACAACGAGGAGTACTGATTCAAAGGACACCTCATGAACTTCAGAGGACACCTCGTGAACTTCAGAGGACACCTCGTGAACCTCAGAGGACACCTCGTGAACTTCAGAGGACACCTCGTGAACTTCAGAGGACACCTCGTGAACCTCAGAGGTCACCTCGTGAACCTCAGAGGACACCTCGTGAACTTCAGAGGACACCTCGTGAACTTCAGAGGACACCTCGTGAACCTCAGAGGACACCTCGTGAACCTCAGAGGTCACCTCGTGAACTTCAGAGGACACCTCGTGAACCTCAGAGGACACCTCGTGAACCTCAGAGGTCACCTCGTGAACCTCAGAGGACACCTCGTGAACCTCAGAGGTCACCTCGTGAACTTCAGAGGACACCTCGTGAACCTCAGAGGACACCTCGTGAACCGCTGCACCACGTGTTGCTGTGTGTGACCTGGAGGTCACCGACAGGTGGACGCAGCGGCCCAAGAATGGAAGCTTGGGGGACTACATGGCAACCTGGATGTTTTTGGCACTGCACACTTACACATGTATTTTAAGCTGTACAATAAATGATGTCCCCGCAGCGTGGTTCTACACGAGGAGCGCCTCGTGTGGACAGAACGGGTTCAGGCAGCTTGTGAGAGGGTAAGACTGGGAAAGAAAGTCTTCCAACTAGCACCCAATAGGTTTGGTTCTTCAAAAGATAAACAAGACACACACAGAAAAATACTGGTTCTTAAAAAGCTTTGTGGTTCTACGAAGAACCATCACCTACTGAAGAACCAGTTTTTTGTTTTAAGGCACCATTATTGTTTTTTTGAAGAACTATTTATGGAACCATAAATGGTGCCTTAAAGAACCATGCTTTAAGGTTCTTTGAGACACCTTTATAGGTTCTTTGAAGAATTCTTTAAGGACATGGTTCTTGAAAGAACCCTGGTTTGAAAGGTTCTTTGTGGAACAAGAAATGGTGCCTTAAAGAACAATTTTTGAAGGTTCTTTGAAGAACTCTAAATGGTTCTTTAAAGAACCTTGGTTTGAAGGGTTGTTTGTGGAACCAGAAATGGTGCCTTAAAGAACCATTTGTTGAAGGTTCTTTGAGAAACCTTTATAGGTTCTTTGAAGCATAATTTAAGGAAATGGTTCTTTAAAGAAACCTGGTTTGAAAGGTTCTTTCTGGAACCAAAAATGGTTCCTTAAAAGAACCATTTGTTGAAGGTTCTTTGAGAAACCTTTATAGGTTCTTTGAAGAACTCTTTAAGGAAATGGTTCTTTAAAGAACCCTGGTTTGAAAGGTTCTTTGTGGAACCAGAAATGGTGCCTTAAAGAACAATTTTTGAAGGTTCTTTGAAGAACTCTAAATGGTTCTTTAAAGAACCTTGGTTTGAAGGGTTGTTTGTGGAACCAGAAATGGTGCCTTAAAGAACCATTTGGTGAAGGTTCTTTGAGAAACCTTTATAGGTTCTTTGAAGAATAATTTAAGGAAATGGTTCTTTAAAGAACACTGATTTGAAAAGTTCTTTATGGAACCAGAAATAGTGCCTTAAAGAGCCACCTGGTGAAGGTTCTTTGAGACACCTTTACAGGTTCTTTGAAGAACTCTTTAAGGACATGGTTCTTTAAAGAACCCTGGTTTGTAGGGTTCTTTGTGGAACCAGATATGTTGCCTTAAAGAACCATGTTTTAAGGTTCTTTGAGACACCTTTATAGGTTCTTTGAAGAATTCTTTAAGGACATGGTTCTTTAAAGAACCCTGATTTGAAAGGTTCTTTGTGGAATCAGAAATGGTTCTTCTATGGCGTCACTCTGAAGAACCCTTTTCGGTTCCAGATGGCACCTCCATGTTTCTGTATAACTACTATCATCTCCTTCTGTGCTGACATACATTGTTATCAATGTTAATCATCCCTCTGTGGGGATAACTGCGGGGTGGACCCCCCTCTGGTCCCCACAGCTCGGGGGACCAGAGGGGGTCCACTGCCCCCCTCTAGGACCACCCCTGGTTTAAATTAGTCTTCTAGTCTAAACTGGGTCTGTTGCAGGTTTAACTTAAACTTCATTTTAACTTCAGCGTCTTATTTTCCAATGAAGAACACATGTTCCACTTATCTGTGTATGGAAGATTGGTTTATGGATGCAACTGCCTTCGCTGTTATAAGTAAATTCCGTATTCTTTTGTTCATATTACATATTTTTACATACATAAATGTGTTATTTGCATTGAACCCATCATTAGGAGCAATGGGGGTTCAGTGTCTTCCTCAAGGACACTTCGAAAAAGCTCTGCTGACATAAATATGTCATGCAACACAAAGAAAAAACAATGATATTAATCGGGTTTGATATTAGACTTATACCAAGATGATACAACTTAATAATGCCCACGTATTGATTGTGCTTTTTTCATATATATACATCTCAACTTGTTGAGCTTGTGCTTAACTGTTTCTTATATTACTTCTTTGTCAATGAGCTTTGGAAATAAATAGCTGGAATGTTAATTACACCACAACATGAAGGTATTAGACTATATGTATATCACAGTGATGATTTATTGCTCTTAGCACCTCACAAGCACCCCAGTCCTGGAAGAAAGGACTTACTGGATAATTCAATAGAAAGAGATGGAGAGAAAAGAAAGCATCCATACTATATCTCATCACCTGACCCCACATGGCGTCATGGCAGAATTTGGAAGATTTGTTTAAAGGTGTTTATTCATTTTTATCAGAAATAGCAGCATCGGTAAGATATTTCCAATCCATGTAGAGCTCCTGTCATGTTCTTTAAAAAAGAAAGAGCATCCGCTCTGGACCCCAGTTATTGCTTTGCTATTACTGAGCCACACACGACGCAGCGACCATATATGTGAACGCTTCTCAAAGTCCTCCATGATCACCTGGACATGGCGCAGCGCCTTCTGGAGCAGGTTAACTGACCACCGAGCCACAGTGGCAGCTCGTGTGTGTCGGGTTGTGTGTGTGTGGGGTGGGGGGAGGGGGGCATGGGGGGGCTAATCTCAGCGGCGCCACCTTAAAAAAACAGTCTCGCGGACCTGTCAATCTCGACGAACCAGACAGTCCCTGGCTCCCGGCCCTGTTGCGAGAGCCGCCACGCCATTGGTCGAGAGCGGATTCCCCGTGAGAGCCGACCGCCCATTGGTTGCGGCGCGTCGAGACACTGACGCGCACGACGTCTCCCCTCTATTGTTATTGTGGCGTGCGCGAGGGCAACAGACAGGATGCGCGAGTAGACAGCGGCGCTGATAAAAGGATAAAACAAGCGAGAAACATCAAGCTAGCGCCGAGCAGAGAACCGCGGCTCGGTCCAGAAACGCAGAGCGGGACCCGGTGGATACAAAGAGGACACGCAGAGCAGTGGGTCCACACACAACGCGGACCGCTTTCTGGAGTACAACCAAGATCTTTTTGTCCAACTTCTTCTCCCAACTCCGGCTGATGTGTAAGTACACACTCGTAACATCCATCTCGTCTTCCTCCGGCTCCCTCCGGGGCTGCAGGAGGACAGCCTGGCCGAGAAGACGAGGGAGAAGTCGGTCCCATTAGCCTGCTACTCTGTGGCTGTAACCTGCTTTTTATCTGCAACCAATGCAGCTGCGCTGGGTGCTGCTGCCCAGCGGCACCGCTCCTCACGGCCTCCAGCGGCTCAACGAACCATCGCGTTCAACTTCACGCAGCGATGAATGCTCGTGCACATAGATGGCGGGTCTCCCCTCGGTGCGTTGGTCCCATTAGTGGGGGCCACGCGGAGGACCGGCAGGGACCGCACGGCCTGGCCGCTGCTCAGGTGCTCTCAGCCCCGTGTGGCCGCGGAGCCACAGCCGGTGTGGGAAGTTTCATTTGGAGCCGTGGGGCCCTGCGGGTCTCCGACTGGAGCGACGGGAGGGCCCCACGGCTCCTGAGAGGAGCGTGGACGGGAGGTGTGTGCGTCTGTGTGTGTGTCTGTCTCTGTGTGTGTGTCTGTCTGTATGTGTATGTGTGTGTGTGTGTCTGTGTGTGTGTCTGTCTGTATGTGTGTGTGTGTGTATGGGTCTGTCTGTGTGTGTGTGTGTGTGTCTGTCTGTGTGTGTGTATGTCTGCGTGTGTGTGTGTGTCTGTCTGTGTGTGTGTGTGTCTGTGTGTATGTGTCTGTGTGTCTGTCTGTATGTGTTGTGTGTGTGTTCTCAGTCTGTCTGTGTCTGGGTGTCTCATTGTGTGTTGTGTGTGTGTGTGTGTGTGTGTGTCTATGTAGCATTAGTTCCCTGTGACTGTCAGCTTGAAGGCTTTTTGCTGTTTCAGTTATTGAGCTACACTTATAATAATTGTAAATATATATATATATATATGTTACAGTGTGGAAAAAACTTGGCCAACGCTCTTCATGTTCAAATGAGGTCCATGCACGTGACACGTATGATAGACAAGTACATATCCACATACTCCTGCTACTGCTGCACAGGGTTGAAGTATGCAACGTAAGTATTTCCAATGATACAATTGTTCTTATTATTCAATACATAATTTGTAATTTTTTTTATTCGTTTAGATCCATCTTTTAGTCTTTAGAAGATCAGAAGAGAAATTCCGTTCACAAGTTGTGAGCGATGTTGTGTCTGATGACATTCACGCTGCGACCCTTCTGCTGAACTCGGAAGTGTTTGTGTGATTCTTTTGGTTTCTCACTTTATCTTGTTTAAATGTGGCCAATATCAGATTCCAGCGTGAACTGATCACGTCCAGAACTGACCCGCATGTGTAAAAAAGACAATAGCAGAGACATGCGGTCAGTGTGAACACACGGCTTCTGTGCAGGTCACAGTTCACCCCTCAGGTTGAGCTTCAGAGTCTGACCCTGATCCTTCACAGAGTCAATTTATTTGTATAGCCCATTTTCACAAATTATAAATTTGTCTCAGAATGCTTTAAAATCTGAACACATAGACATCCCTGACCCAGAACCTCACATCGGATCAGGAACAACTCCCAAATAACCCTTCACGGGGAAAAAAGGGAAGAAACCTTCAGAAGAGAACAGAGGAGGATCCCTCTCCAGGATGGACAGGTGCAATAGATGTCATGTGACCAGAAGGAATCATTACACACAAATTAAAACACAGTAACAACACAATCAATGAATATGACAGAGTGTATGAAGAGTTGGTAGTCGGCATATTCCACGATGGAGACCTCCACGATCCATCAGGCAGATGGAGGTAGAGGAGGAGTGGGCGGAGTCTCAACAGGGCCATGGCATAGTTGGCAATAGGCATATTCCATGATCCAGACCAGAGGGACTCCGCCACCGTGGAAGTGTGATAAATGCAACCGGAAGTCACAGAACACCTGTGTGGACAGGGTGCCACGAGGATGAACGATCATGGTGGACGCAAACGGAACGCATCCACGTGAATATCCACGAGTGACGTCGTATTAACATTATCAACCTTGGATTTATTTATTTTATCTTATGTTGACTGTTGATTGTTTTGGATTGTTGTTGTTTTGTTTGCCAAGTCAAATTCTTTGTGTGTCTAACACACTTAGCGAATAAACGATTCTGATTTACAAAGAAAACCAGAGACAGCATTAGAGTCTTAGTGGCGCATGAAGAAAAAATTTGATTTCCAAGTTTAAAATTCAAATGAGAGCGAGGAGAGGAGTGTTTCCTTAAGCCCCTCCCCCTGCCCTCGGTTCATTCTCCTTCCCATCAACACCAACGGAGGGATTTGGCTATTAGTACATTTTACAACTTTTCTGTCCTGAAAAGTAGATTTAGGATTCCAGCAACATGAATGTGGCCCCAAATCAGAAGTAATAGAACAGAGTCCATGTGAGGTGTGCTGTTACCACGGTTATGAATAGAAAAACACGTCTGAGTTGGGCCTCTGTTGCCTGCAGTTTGAACATTGATGTAGTTTCAATCCCAAACGCTTTACTGACACGCTGTCAACCGAAACATGTGGTCCAAGCGTCAAAAGTAATAACATGATCGTAAAGAAAAGGGTCATTAAATCAAGAAGATAGCAGAAAGCAATGGACCATCGCTGTGTGTGTGTGTGTGTGAGGATCAAATAATTAACGCCAGGCTCAAAGGGCCATGTTGGATAACTTTCTCCAACTCTTCACGGTCCTGACGCCTCTCGGCCTGCGCTCTGAGGTTCTGGTCAGATTGAAGACAAATCCGATCTTGAAGACCGGTTTGTTGTCGTCACTGTTGTTATCAAGTCCTTATTGTCTTGAAGTCAGCCAGCTGTCAGCGCGCATCCCGAGGGAGAGTCGGAGACTACGTAGCCACGCTGGTGGTGACGAGACCGTCCACTGCTGAAACATGAGAAGTGAAGGTCAATCATGTCGCCTGTAGGCCTCTGGACCGGTGATGGAAACCGGCGCCTGTTGACCGGTGGCTGAGACAACCTGCTGGGCTTTCCTTTTGACATCTTTGTGAGATATCCATAAATGTGTTTTTTGTGTTCTGGAAGGTTGTAATGAAGCCCCCCCCACACACACACAAGATGACAGCACCCTCGTCATTTCGTCGACCTCTCAAGCACTTTCTTCTCTCTGGATCTGACACTTTGAAATCCCATCTGAGCGACCAGGGCGGCCGCACTGATGCCTGTAGAAATGTGACTAGAATCACATTGCAAATCACCTCCGCATTTCATTTGAACGAAGGGCCGTGCAGGTGGACTTTAGCGGTCCAGACTCTCTCACATCAATCTGGATATTCCCAAAAAACGTGCTGGGCAGTCTGAATAATGCCTCAGTGTCTCCTCTTGTGACCTAGCACCTCTTAAAGTGTAACTAGTGAGCATCATCCTCACATCGGTAAACAACCCGTCGTGGATGACTCTGCAGCGTGATGAGAGCCGAGGTACGGGGCCATAATGGCTGCTTCAGGGCCGGCCAGCAGAGCACGCACCATTAACTTCTGATGCTTTGAGGAGATTTAGCTGATGATACGAATGTGTGTTTACTTAAAGGGATACCGTTCCAATTGTACACATAAAGTTAGGTTTGGTAGTATTGTATAATCTGTATGTCGGAGAGAAGCCTGAGTGATGTCATCATTTGGAGACTAATTTACACCAAATGCATTTGTCAAGTCCTACTCTTGTTCACCAGTTCCAAAGAACGCGAGGACAACTCAAATTTCCGACTCAATCACTTTTCTTTTTATTCTGAGTGTTTCTGAAGCTGCTCCCAGACACCGGGGGCCTAAAATAATAACACTGTCCTCGTTTTAATGTGGTATGACAACTTTTGACTGAGGAAAGGATTTAATACCTCTGATCATTTTGTTTTAATCTTTGATAACTGTTTTATTTTCCCAGCTAACTGACGTTCTCCCCACTGTGCCAACAGGGACTGATTCAGAGCTGGGCCATCATGATGCCAGTGAACTCTCTGGTCACTCATTGGCTGACCAACTTAACACCAGGTAAGGAGGACAGCACACCTGTGTGACGGCAAGTCAGACCATCAAATGACCACAATGCATAGCCAGGCAGCGATTGGCTGATAGGCCTTGTCCACGTGGAGCTGTGGTCTGAATGGATGCATCTACTTCCTGGCTCCACAGCCCCATTCCCAACGTGGACTGAGCGTGCTGCTTGTTTGTAGTTTAAAGCTGTGAGATAACTATCCTGTCATTTGAGTTTATGATAGAAGTGATTGTGCAGATCCACGGCCGCTGTGTAAATACTCACCAGGATACAGGAAGCAGCAGGAATGAGATGAGGCTGGCAGAGTGATGGAGTCCAGTGTGTCCCCTGGTCTTCCTCAGCAGGTGTAGATTGTAGGTCCAGATTTCATATCTCCTGAGCATTCTGCTGCCCTGGTTCCCGGCCACGCAAATATGAACTTTAGTTTGGGAGATTCTTTAAAATAGGAGCAGAATAAATATTATATATCCCCATTTACCTTCAAGTCCATCCAATGTGCTTTATTGGCCTGTGTGTGTGTGTGTGTGTGTCTCTATGTCTCTATGTGTCTGTGTGTGTTGCAGAGTGAGGGTCATAAAAGTCTGTCGCTAAATATTGTTTCTCCAGTTTTGAACACAAATCCGAACTGCAACACTTTTCTGGTCAACATGGCGAAATAGTCGTTTCTTTTCCTCTGAGTCGTTTGCAAGAATAACTCTTCAGAAGGGTCTGTAACCAGTTGAAGGGTCATAATTCAATCACCTGTTCATGTGGTCTCATCCAGTTGTTGTCCCGTGGGCGTTTCTCCAGGCCGTCTACAAACTCTTTCTGCAAAGAGTTTTAGGATTCATCATCATCAGCTTTCAATATCCTTCATCTTTCCAGCTGAGTGACGTCATCGTCCACAATAACAATGAGGCGAGATGTGGGACAGTTTCTATAAAGTCAGAATTGTAGAAATAGCGTTTTTACTGTCGGCAGCATCCATCTCCGGATCTGAGCTCCAGGTTCTGAGGTGGTTGGTGTCACATGGAGGGGCGGAGCCGAGTATGTCGTGAATCAGAATCATTCTGAATTGACCCCCGGTGCCTGCTGCTCCCAGTCAGTAGACTGGCACGCTCTCTATATCGGGAAATAAGTTTGCCTCGACGGTTGTCTTGGAGAAAGCAGGAGATATGTTGTGAAGAGGGGGACAAGCCAACGACGAGATGACACCATCGTGTCTGAGGTGGAAGGTGTTCCCATCGGGGTGGCGATGATTCATGATGATTCTGTACTGCTTCCCAGTTGCAGATAAAGATAAGGCTACACTAATATTATTAGTATTATAACAAATTTAAAAAAATGACATTACACCTTTCAAAAACTGCATGCTCCCTTATTATGGATGCAGCAATCTAACTCTACCATAAATTACAATTATATAAACAACCACAGTAATATCAGATGATATTTTCTTTGCGACAGCATCCTGAAGTACGACTACAAAGTGTCATTGAAAAAAACTCCATAGAGCATTTTAATATATCATGTATTTTAATTATGACAATAACTGATTTGGATAACAAGGTATCCATTTCATAGATATTTATTACATTTGGAAAATAAAATACTAACGTTAACTGTTTTAAATAGTGTTGTCTTTGTCTTTTAAATGTGATTTCAGTCACATGGTCAGAGTTAGAACAAATTCAGGTAAGAAATATATTGATGAGTCGGGGATTTGTACGTCAGACATTCATACGCACGGTTTAAGCACAGATTTGTTGGTAACCATAAACTGTTTAGAGCCTAAAGACACGGCGACTGAACCCAATACGTTCCCTTGTTCACGCATTTTTCTTTAGCTCATTTGGCCGTGTGAAGGCTGTTCCGAGGAAACGTTAGTAGTCGTGTTTTATTGAAGAAGAGCAGCTGACAACGCTCTGCTAGTTTGCTGAAAACATGTTTTATTTCATAAAATATATCAATATTGGTTTTGTCTGTTCCCAGAATGCACCTCTTGGACATTCCCAAGTAGCACAATGTTTATGTAGACCTTGCTCAGAGAGGACGCAGTCATTTGTTTGAGAGTTGATAAATAATAAGCAACAGATGGTTTTGTTTTCTTTACGGGAATATAATGAAATGTTCTTCCAGACCTTTTCCCATTGTTCTCCTTGTTACTCGTTACTAAAGATTATCAACTCTAGATTCCAATAATAATGATAACCAAACAAGATGTAGTCTCTTAATGCACCTTTGTATACATTTGACACACAACCTACATCTGGACTGAAAGTGGAGCTGGTTCCACAAAAGAGGAGTGTGATACCTGAAGGCTCTGGCTCCTCCTACTTTAGACTCTAGGAACCACAAGTAGCCCCGCATTTAGTGAGGCAGCCCTCTAGTGGGGTAATATGGTACTACAAGCTCTCTAGTGGGGCAATATGGTACTACAAGCTCTCTAGTGGAGCAATATGGTACTACAAGCTCTCTAGTGGGGTAATATGGTACTACAAGCTCTCTAGTGGGGTAATATGGTGCTACACGTTCTCTAGTGGGGCAATATGGTACTACAAGCTCTCTAGTGGAGCAATATGGTACTACAAGCTCTCTAGTGGGGTAATATCGTACTACAAGCTCTCTAGTGGGGCAATATAGTACTACATGTTCTCTAGTGGGGCAATATGGTACTACACTCTCTCTAGTGGGGTAATATCGTACTACAAGCTCTCTAGTGGGGTAATATGGTACTACAAGCTCTCTAGTGGGGCAATATAGTACTACACGTTCTCTAGTGGGGCAATATGCTACTACACTCTCTCTAGTGGGGTAATATCGTACTACAAGCTCTAGTGGGGCAATATGGTACGACAAGCTCTCTAGTGGGGTAATATCGTACTACAAGCTCTCTAGTGGGGTAATATGGTACTACACGTTCTCTAGTGGGGCAATATGGTACTACACTCTCTCTAGTGGGGTAATATCGTACTACAAGCTCTCTAGTGGGGCAATATGGTACTACAAGCTCTCTAGTGGGGCAATATAGTACTACACGTTCTCTAGTGGGGCAATATGGTACTACACTCTCTCTAGTGGGGTAATATCGTACTACAAGCTCTCTAGTGGGGCAATATAGTACTACAAGCTCTCTAGTGGGGTAATATGGTACTACAAGCTCCATGTGGGGTAATATGGTACTACAAGCTCTCTAGTGGAGTAATATGGTACTACAAGCTCTCTAGTGGGGCAATATGGTACTACAAGGTTTCTAGTGGGGCAATATGGTACTACAAGCTCTCTAGTGGGGTAATATGGTACTACAAGCTCTCTAGTGGGGCAATATGGTACTACAAGCTCTCTAGTGGGGCAATATGGTACTACAAGCTCTCTAGTGGGGTAATATGGTACTACAAGCTCTCTAGTGGGGCAATATGGTACTACAAGGTCTCTAGTGGGGCAATATGGTACTACAAGCTCTCTAGTGGGGCAATATGGTACTACAAGCTCTCTAGTGGGGCAATATGGTACTACAAGCTCTCTAGTGGGGCAATATGGTACTACAAGCTCTCTAGTGGGGCAATATGGTACTAGAAGCTCTCTAGTGGGGTAATATGGTACTAGAAGCTCTCTAGTGGGGCAATATGGTACTACAAGCTCTCTAGTGGGGCAATATGGTACTACAAGCTCTCTAGTGGAGCAATATGGTACTACAAGCTCTCTAGTAGGGTAATATGGTAATATGAGCTCCTTAAGCATCACCAATCAAGGCTTTGGAGGTGAGGAGAATAATTTTACATGTGATTATTGATTTTACAGGGAACCAGTGCAGATGGAATTAATACAACCTCTTTTCTCAACATAACACGCCCTCCTCCTGTGTGTTGTGGCAGCAGCATCATGTCAGTGAACCCCCCGAGCAGCAATGACGCCTGCCTCAGCATCGTCCACAGCCTCATGTGTCACCGGCAGGGCGGAGAGAACGAGGGCTTCGCCAAGCGGGCCATCGAGAGCCTGGTGAAGAAGCTGAAGGAGAAGAAGGACGAGCTGGACTCGCTCATCACCGCCATCACCACCAATGGTGTCCATCCCAGCAAGTGTGTCACCATCCAGAGGACACTGGACGGCCGGCTGCAGGTCAGTGCACCTCTAACAGTCCACTCAACCTTCACTGTTACACGTGCATGACTTCTAGGTTCCCTTTCGTATCAGTGCTGTGCAATATGCACAAGGATTTATCTAGATATCTCTTGAATATTGAAAATATCCCTTGCTTTCACATTTTACAGAGAGGAATTTGTCTCACGTTTAAAAAATCAATCATTTGATGGCCACTTTTCCAATGAAATGTAATTTAATCTTCCGAATCACTGCACGGTGAATTGAAACAGCAATAAAATTATTGATCTGAAGTGTCTTTTTTTACATGAATTCAGTCTGACCCTAATACATTTTGGGTGTTTCATATATTTTGAATGTTTGAATATATTTTCAAACCTAGGGAATTAAGACTGTCGCTGAGTTGCAAAAAGTACAGTACTGCAGAAGTGGTGAGGCAGCACCGAGGAAGTACTTTAGGTGTGTTACCTGGACAGAGAAGGGAAGACCCGGAGACTTGATGATGTGTAGAAGTACAGGAAAGTATACAGAGGAAGAGGTTAGCAAAGAAAAGGATCGAGAGATGAAGAAAGTAGATAGTAGCACAACTTAAGGTGAAGAGAAAGGTGGTTAAGGCAAGGGGGAAAGTGTTTTGAAAGTCGTATGATAGGTTGGGGAAGAATAAAAAGGACTTGTTCTGGTTGAGAATACTTTGAGTATGAATGAAGAAAATGAGAGCGAAAGAAGGTTCGATGGTTTTGGGATTGTGAATCAGAAATGTGGCGACTGGCTCAGCGGTAGAGTAGTCGTCCTTCAATCGGAGGATCGATGGTTCAATACCCAGCTTCAACCAGCTTCACCCAGCTTCTGTGAACGTTGTACGAATGTTAGTTGGTCCGGATGGTCAGGTGGCACCTCCCATTAGTGTGTGAATTGGTGAATGATGACATGTATTGTGAAAGCGCTTTGAGTGGTTGGAAGACTAGAAAAGTTCTTTACAAATACAGTCCACTAACCAAATGCAAGCATGAAGTGAGGGGAGCTATAAAGAGGATGGTCCAGATGACATTTCTCCTCCATGGAAGTGTTTGTTAGTGTGTAAACCAGAGAGTTCCATCACTCCACCCATTATCGGTAAATGCTTCTCCTGTTTAGGGTTGGAGGGCTCAAGCTGATCCTAGCTGACATTGGGCGAAGGCACAGTACACCCTGGAGCTGTCTCTAGACTGTCACAGGGCCAACACAAAGAGACAACTATTCACACACAAAGTAGAGTCATCAATTAACCTGAGCTGCATGTCTTTGGACTGTGGGAGGAAGCTTGAGAAGCCGGAGAGAACCCACATTGACATGGGAGAAGATGCAAGCTCCCAGCAGAAGTAACAACAAGCTGTTACTATGAGAACCCATGTGGAGCTATGGGATGTCTTGACATGGGATTGAACCTCTTCCTGTGAGGCGACCGGGCTAGCCACCACACAACCGTGCAGCCCAGAGAGTAACGGGCATCTCTTAAAATTAGTAATACAGTCATAGCAGCAGACATAGCAGCATTCTAATGTGGGAGGTTTTAAAGTGGGACCAATGGGAAAAAAGAATATACACATTAAACCAAGGAACTACGCAATTATGAGCGGCTCAGATCTGCATATGTTAACAGACTGTGGCTGTTGGCTCAGTGCAATCCACTTCACTAATACACAGTGAAAACATTACTGTAAGCATATTGAATAACACCACAATAACTGAGCAAATTAAAATGGAAAAAATAAAAGTATTAAGAGAAACAATACAGATGAAATTAGACTCTTAAGAAGAACGTTAGCAATAACCTCACTACAGAAGAAACTTAAATGATCCATGTATCTTAATTTGGTTGACTTATTAAAAGAAAAGTGGAAACAAAATCAGAATCAGAATCAGAAACAGTTTTATTGCCAGGAATGTTTACACAAACGAGGATTTATTTTTGGCGGAAGGTGCAACATTTAGACATGACAAACAACAATCAACGCGACAGCAACAGTGAACTTAAGTATAAGATAAGATAAGATAAAGATAAAGATAAAGTGCTCGGACAACAAATAATGTTAAAGTGTTTAGGTGTGTGTTTCAAGTGACGTGTGTTTAAGTTAAAAGTGTATGTTACATGTGACGTGTGTTTAAGTTAAAGTGCATGTTAAAGTGGCATGTGTGTGGAGGAGGCCTCCAGTTAAAGTGCATGTTAAAGTGACATGTGTGTGGAGGAGGCCTCCAGGAGGGAAGAACAAGGTGGAGGGAGGAGGAGTAGGAGGAAGAAGAAGAAGAAGAAGAAGGAGGAGGAGGAGAAGGAGAAGGAGAAGGAAGAGGAAGGAGGGGGAAGAAGGAGGAGAGAGGAAGGAGGAAGAAGAGGAGGTAGTCCTGGGGGTGACAGAGTCAGTCAGTGGGGGACCCGGGCTCCATTGATGAGCCCAACTGCCGACGGGAAAAAACTTTTGGTGTGGCGGGAGGTCTTTGCAGGGATGGATTAACCAACGGGCCTACCGGGCCCAGGCCCAGGGGCCCATGAGCTCAGGGGGCCCCTGGGCCTGAGCCTCCGCGCGTGACGTCGCTGTGATTAACATTGTATTGATATGAATATGATGATATGACACGATGCGCCGTAGCCGGTATATGCTAGGCTAAGTCATTCATGTCACAAGGCCCCAAAAGTCCTACTGAGGGATGGATTACCGAACGAGCCTACCGGCACCAGGGGCCCGTGAGCTCAGGGGGCCCATGAGCTCAGGGGCCCGTGAGTTCAGGGGGCCCGTGAGCTCAGGGGGCCCGTGAGCTCAGGGGCCCGTGAGCCAGAGCCTCTGCGTGAAGTAGCTGTTATTAACTTTGTATTGATATGATGATATGACACGATGCGCCATAGCCGGTATATGCTAGGCTTAAGTCATTCATGTCATGGTCATATAATTTGCGTTATGTTGTCTGCTCAG
Organism: Pseudoliparis swirei; assembly: GCF_029220125.1. Lineage (NCBI taxonomy): Eukaryota > Metazoa > Chordata > Actinopteri > Perciformes > Liparidae > Pseudoliparis > Pseudoliparis swirei. The sequence continues at coordinate 986,556 of NC_079388.1, forward strand.
CTCCGGTATCGTTGTTCCATACGGACTGTTTTGTTAGCGATGTACAATTTTTTTTGGGATTTTTTTTTTTTTGCGGGGGGGGGGGGGGGGGCCTTGACACGTCCAGGCCCAGGGGCCCGTGGTTTCTTAATCCGTCCATGGGTCTTTGTCCTGATGGACCGCAGCCTCCTACCAGAGGGGAGGGACTCGAACAGGGTGTGACCAGGATGGGAGGGGTCAGTGACATGAAATACCTCATATATTAAAAATAAATAAATAAATGGGAAATCGACACATTTTGGGAGGTTTGTAAAGCAGGACTATTATGAAGCTGGTGCTAATTATAAAGGCAGACTGTAAAAGCAATACACAGGATCAGAGCTACATGGTCAGGTCAACTGAGGTATAATGCTACACAATAGAAAACGTTAGCGTGAGTGACTGTTGGGTCCAGTCGACGTACCTAAAGTTCTACTTCTCTCAAGCTAACGCTGTAGGTTACTAGGATCTACGTTAGCATGAATAACTGTTCCGTACAGTCAATGTACCTAAAGTTTTACTTCCCTCAATGTTACGCTGTAGGTTACTGGGAGCTACGTTAGCATGAATAACTGTTGCGTCCAGCGAACGTACCTAAAGTTCTACTTCCCTCAAGCTAACGCTGTTGGTTACTGGGAGCTATGTTAGCATGAGTGACTGTTGCGCCTAGCCAACATACCTAAAGTTCTACTTCCCTCAATGTTACGCTGTAGGTTACTGGGAGCTACGTTAGCATGAGTGACTGTTGCGTCCAGTCAACGTACCTAAAGTTCTACTTCCCTCAATGTTACGCTGTAGGTTACTGGGAGCTACGTTAGCATGAGTGATTGTTGCTTCTAGCCAACATACCTAAAGTTCTACTTCCCTCAATGTTATGCTGTAGGTTACTGGGAGCTACGTTAGCATGAGTGACTGTTGCGTCCAGTCAACGTACCTAAAGTTCTACTTCCCTCAATGTCACGGTGCAGGTTATAACGAAGAAGGTTTTTGGAAGTGGGTTGCTGACTTTAAATAGGTGTAATACGTGCATATCTCTGCCAATACCGCTACACCATCACTTAGATGACAAGCTAAATGTACCGTAAACAAACCATAGCCATTAGTTACGTTTTATATGTCACTTTCGTTAACTCTTTGGCAAGCCTATTGGAACCAACATATTTAAAGAAACAATCTACTGCTGGAGGTCAAAAGTCCAAATCCAGATGAGATTTTCCCCACCAAGATTTGCATAGCGTTCCTTGTGCCGGATCATCGTGTGTCATATGGAGCCCTGAGGAGGTCTCGGATGGAGTAGATGTAAATAATACTTAGATTCCGTTGACATGACACCAAGGCTATAATGATGCTGTGCTCTCTCCCCAGGTGGCAGGCAGAAAAGGTTTTCCTCACGTCATTTATGCACGGCTGTGGCGCTGGCCTGACCTCCACAAAAATGAACTTAAGCATGTCAAGTTCTGCCAATACGCCTTTGACCTGAAGTACGACAATGTATGTGTCAACCCCTACCATTATGAGAGGGTAGTGTCGCCAGGCATCGGTGGGTCACACTTCACAGTTTCATTTGAATCACTGACACACATTTGCAAACATAGTTCAACACAGTTGTTTAAATCTTTGCTGATGATGCTTCATTTTCTGCGCGAGGTGGTTTCACCTCATCTTCTTCTCTCTTCTCGTCTTCTCTCACAGTCGGCCTCAGCCTTCAAAATACAGGTGAGTTCCATTCTACTGCACCACGTCATGATTTAACTGTGGGACATGTTGACCTCCCTTAAGCCAAGAATGGTATAAATCCCACTGTTTGAATGCAGTCATAGCTTTTATTACAGTTAGGGCTGTTTTCTTCTGATCCAAGGCATGTTGCTATTAAGAGCTACTCCACCCGATTTATGATTGAAAACCTGTAGAAACGGAACACGCTCTAGGACAAGGTCAAAGGAGCAAGCAGCAAGCTTGATAATGTATAATATTATAGTTTGGACTGTCCAGGCTCCGCCTACAAAATACTAAATACTAACGCTTCACACGGGCACCTTGTTCCATACATGTGATGGCCTCTTATGTGAATAAGCAAGTCAAAGCTAAATGTGAATAACATCGTTGTTTTTACGACCTTTCTATTTGTTTTTACTTAAATGTGTGCAATAACAAATAAAGCGTTGCTACTCCAGAAGTAAAAACCGACGGTACAAAGAACAGAAAAACACAAATTCCGAGGTTCAGGTTTCACCGAGTCGAGCTGTGTGTTTTGTTAACTGCAGTGACGTGTTCCCCTGAGGTGTTCTGCTTTGTGTTGTTGTTAACTTGGGTCTCTATTTCCAGTTGAGCAACATTGTCCCTATTGCTATGGTCGAGGTGGTAAGTGTGGCGTTGTGGTATTTGAGGAGGTGGCTGATGGGTGCGTCTCCTTCCACTTGTTATTCTTTTGTTCCAAACGTTTCTGGGTTGCTGGTCATCGAGGAGATGCTCTTGCAATCTTTTCCTTCCTTTTGACTCCATTTCATGAGGCGTTGGAATTGATTAGCTCAGTAATAATGTAGAACAATTAAACCCACAAGCTTTTTGCTTTTCTGTAATGTTTTGAGTAGAATTCAGTGATTAACGAGTCAAGTGGATTGAACCAAGTGGGTGTTGGACTTGACCTTCTTTCTATAGAGAAATGAAAGTTAAATGGAGGAGGAGCTATGAGGTGAAACGACTGTCACAAGGCTTGACCAATCACATTTGACTGTAACGTTTGAGTACGAGACGCCTCAATTCAAAGTAGGAAAACGTCAGGAAACGTGAAGAGAGTCCTTGGAGATGGGGAGGTGGGGAGGTGAAGGGGTAACGGCAACGTGAATGGACTGAAGGTCGAGAGACAGTCATATTTAAAAGAGACGAGGCCATTGTTTCATTGGACGCCACCATGCCGCTCACAGCAGGGGGCCCACTCGTGTGATTGTAACCCTGACAACAGCTTCATCAGTGCGTCAGCACTGTCATCGGACCATGACATTGCGTAACCTTGCTCTTTAACCAGGCACACATTAAATGTAATAATGATGTATGAAGTTGTAGTACAACTAGTTTTGAAAAGCATTGATCACTTGATAGAAGTGAAAGGTTCTGTCTCCGCCGCTGTGCATTGAAATGTTTCTGATAATAATGACGAGTAGGGATGGGTATCGTTTGTGTTTTCTCCGATAGCGGTGCTGAACCGGTACTTCTAAAACGATACCGGTGAATAAACGGTGCCTGAACCGAAAGAAGAAGCACAATGAGGACATTAAAAACCTCTTCGGCCAGATTCCCTGTGAAAGCCGTTATCATGGAGCTCTGACAAACAACGGATATCAGACTGTCACGCTCGTAGCTCGTAACTAGCGCAAGCTCGTATGTTTAAGCTAGCTCGTAGCTATGAGCTAGCTTAAACATACGAGCTTAAACATGGTTATACTGGCTAATTTATTATTTGTTGGCCTACTTCTATGAATGCATGACTTGCAATCAACGTTCCGGTACTAATCTGAGTTACGGCTCTTGTCATCATCGGTTTCCACGTGTTCAGGGGGACCGGAGACCGTCTCCCCATCGCGCCCAGCCTGACCGCTGATGTGCTCCGCACGGCCACATTGGCGCCGGTTTTCGGTTCCCAACCCTCATGACGAGATGTAATGCCGACAGACTCTCGGTTGCTAGTAGTGGCTTCATTCATTGGCGTGGTGGAAGGTTAATGGCCCGAGCTCCGATACTATTTCCTGATTATCCATCACTGATGTTCAGGGCCTGTTTGTATTACGATGTTCTCATGACCTCATACAGTTGGGCGTCCGCTCCGCGTCCCACTCTGACATCCCCTCTCGCCTCCTGCAGCAGCGCCGGGCAGCCTGATCAAAGAGGAGTACATCCATGACTGTATACAGATGGACCTCCCGCCTGGCATGCCTCTGGCCGACCACCAGGCGGCCATGAAGCTCCCTCCTCCAGACCACTATGGCCAGCTGTCCTCTGAACCCCACGGACCCCCACCGGTCACCCGATACACCAACCTGCCCGTCTCACCCAAAGGTCTGTGTTCAGTGCTGAATGGCTAGCGGACTCCTGATGGTTTATACTATTTACTCCATTACAGTATAGAAAACCACTGGTAGTGTTTCACATCTGTCCCACTTAAATGCATCGCTGTAAGCGGATGGTTATTAAAACCAAATAGTTATTCTGTTTCCTAATTACCGTCGCATTGAAAATGCGGAAGGTTATGTTTTGATCGCCGTGTATTTATTTGTATGCGTGGGTGCGTGTTATTCGCATAACTCAAAAAGTATGTAACCGAATCGCATGAAATTTGGTGGGATGATTGGTTATTATCCGGGGACCATTTGATTAGATTTTGGGATCGATCGGGTCAAAGGTCAAGGTCATGAAAAGGTCAAAATCTTCTTTTTACCATAGCGCGCGGTCAATTTTTATCCAATTGGCATGCAACTAATGCCAAAATGTTCATAATTAAATGCCCAAACTTGTGATCTGCGAAGGTATGCGCTCTACCGAGTGCCCGTTCTAGTTTCTCATGCAGATCTTGTTATGTTTATATTTATAACATGTAACATAGTAAGGAAATGGACAATTTAGCTATTTTTGTATTGACTCAAAATACAGTACAGCAATTATTCAATAATGTGTCATTTAGTGATTTGCAACCTGGGGCGAGACGGGTTAAGGGTCACTCACAACAGGCCTGACTGGTTCCTCTGACCTCTGACCCCCTCCCAGTGTCGGGCTCCGGCTCCATGCTCCCGCTGCAGGGCGGCCACGGTGACGGCCGCCTCCAGACGGCGTCTCCACAGGCGTCTCCACAGGCTCAGGTCATGACCTCGGCGCCGCGACCTCCGACCCCGACCCAGCCCCCTCCTCAGCAGCAGGCTGCCCAGCAAGCCTCGCAGCCCCCCCACCCACAGCAACCCCTCCTGCCTCCCCCCCACCCGGACGGCCAGAACGGCTACAGCAGCAGTAAACACGCTCAGAGCCAGGCGGCCTTCCACAGTGAGTCACACTTACATACATGGATACACATGAGGATTACTAATAACAATGGTGTGTTTGCTCTCCAAGGAATGGGAAACAGAATGCAGAATAATGTAGTATATTTATTTTGAACATGTACAAAAATATTATGAATAAATAATAATACTAAGTTCTAAAAGTTGCATGAAGGAGAAAACACTAAACATGACCCTCCTGCTACGTTCACACCAAAAGGCCCAAAACGCTTGAGTTTACTCGCGCGACCATTTGCCGTGTTCACGCCAAAAGCGTTGCGAAGCTCCGCGAGGGGCGGGGCTTGTATCTGTTACTTGTCTCCGTGGAAACAGTTATCATCTCCTTCATCCACCATGAAGAACTAACCACGAGTTCTGCTTCATACTTGTTGAGGATGTCCCACACACGTGTGAACATCTAATGCCCTCGTTTGGGTTCAGAACATTAATATATATATATATATATATATATATATATATATATATATTATACATGACATCACCCGTAGGCTCACACAGCTCGGTGTCTTTCACCGATTAAGTTATCTGTTACGTCTGAAAGGCTTCCGCTTGAGCGCTATGAGAGCGGAACATCCAAACGCTGTTATTGTGTTTATATATTTATATATATATATATATATATATATATATATAATCTCCCAAAACGCCCAAATCGCAACGCCCGGAAAAATGTATCATCTGTCGCAGCATTCAGTGTTGATTTAAAATGTGAAGTTGTGTTTTAGTTTTATTGCTGTGTGAACGTAGGCTAATATATGGCTACTTAAAACATATAAGAATAATACAACAACCTTTCCTCGTCTCTAAACATCTTAGATAATAATAAATGAAGATAATAACAACATCATTCATCATGAAAGTGATAGATAACACATTTGCTATCTTTCATCATATATCTTAATAATAAGTATAAACAATATCACTCAGACTTCAACCGACTTCAGCATGAAGTGATCATAATATGACGATGACGCTTGGTGACAGAGCTGCACTGCTGGACTGTAATACAAGTCTATAAAGTATTTAATGTCTGGTCACATGTTTAGACTTCAGTAACTGAATAGTGTAAATAAGATGCATGTGTCACATTTGGCTTCCCTGTCATTCAGCAGTTTGGACCGGCAGCAGCACGGCCTCCTACACTCCCTTAGGTCCCCAGAACGGGCGTGGTCATCATCCAAACCACCACTGTGAGTGGTGCTTTAACCCCACCGACTCCTTCCTATTGAACAGCTTATGAGATATTTTGGATCTTATCATAAGTAACCTCTAGCATGTGTACCGCTCAATGGCTGCAGGAATAGATTCTGTATTTGTGTATCTGTCCTGGAGAATTTCTATAGACTGTATTACATGTTGTGGAATTACAGTCGCATTCATCTTGCCTTAATTCTTATATTCTGTTATATTGTTATTGCGTTACAGTAATACTGGCCACACGTTTGATTAGTACCACGAGGAGTTACAGCCACACTGTCACGTGATTGGTTCATCTGTGTGTTGTTTCTGCTACAGACTGAGGTTCTCCTGTCTCTGCTTTCAGGGTCCCAGCATCATGGCTCCGCCTCTTTCCCTACTTCTGTGTCCAACCATCCAGGTTAGAGATGATGTCACTATGGATCAAAATATTAACTTAATATGACATAGTCCTGGTATTGCTCCGGTCCAGACCTAGAAATGCTGCTATAGGCGGAGAGGCTGCTGGGGGACGCTTAGGATACACTGAGCACCTCTCTCCTCTAAGATACACTGAGCTCCTCTCTCCTCTAGGATACACTGAGCACCTCTCTCCTCTAAGATACACTGAGCTCCTCTCTCCTCTAGGATACACTGAGCTCCTCTCTCCTCTTCTCTCTCCTTATGGATGAATTTTCATCTCTCCATCACACATTATTAACTCTGCTTCACATGACATCTATTGTTCATCTGGTCACATGACATCTATTGTTCATCTGATCACATGACATCTAGTGTTCATCTGGTCACATGACATCTATTGTCCTTCTGGTCACATAACAACCTTTGTTTCTGTCCATCCTGGAGAGGGATCCTCCTCTGTTGCTCTCCTGAAGGTTTCTTCACCTTTTTTTTACCCTGAAAGGAGTTTTTCCTGATCCGATGTTCTTTTTTCAGTTTTATTTGTATAGCCCAATATCACAAATCACAAACTCCCCTCAGAGGGCTTTACACTCCGTACAGATACGACATCTCTGACCTTTGACCTCACATACGATCTGCAGTCTAATGTGTACGATGTGAGGTCAAAGGTCAGGGATGTCGTATGTGTACAGATTGTAAAGCCCTCTAAGGCAAATTTGTAATTTGTGAGAATGGGCTTTATAAAATAAATGTAATTGATCTGAATTCCTACCGGGTCTTTAGGCATTGAATTCTTTCCTGTTGTTGTTGTTATGATAAACGTCGCGCTGCACAGGGCTCATATCTTGTTTATCCAATCTGTCGTCCTTATTTACGTTGTAATATTGTACGTTGACAGTTGGTATAGAAAATAATATTAGATTTCTGTAGGAATGGGGATGGTAGAGCTTCTGGTGAATGTGTATTTATGGCTGATGCCGGAGACGTTCCACCCAGATGCCTCAGGGTCAGCAGTGACCTGTGACCTGTTAAGATGTAATAGTTTATTTTGATAACATCTGCAGAGGTCTTATGTTTTAAATTAATACATATAGAAAGATATTATAATAGAAAATATTAGGGAGAATATTGATATTGTTATTAATGTATTGTGAAGCATAGGGGTAATGTTTACTCTATGCAAATGTAAATGGCAAGAATTAATGTATATTGCATGAGAGTGACTGTATGTTAGTATTATAGATTGACGAGGCCGATTGAATTCCGTCAAGTGACTTCCAATAACAAGAGACTTTTATTGTGAAAGTGACTTTAATGCGGACAATAACAAGACGGGACTCTTATTGTGAAAGCGACTGGACCGGAAGTGACGTTTCGACCGTGAGATGAAACTCCGTGTTTTAGAGAGATCGCCCTCTTCCACAAGTAAGCTCCGAGGCCGCAAGGCTGAGCTCCCGGAGGAGCCGGGAGCCGGGACACGAGGAAGAGCGCTTTGAATGTTTGTTCTACACTTCCTGCCATTAAATGTTGATAACTTAATTCACGCGCGTCCGGAAGCCTGTTTTCCATCATCTGCGAAGTGCCCAGTTTCAGAATACTCTACAGACCCCAGCTCTGTTCTCGTTGCAGGACCCGAGTTCTGGTGCTCCATCTCCTACTTTGAAATGGACGTCCAGGTGGGCGAGATGTTCAAGGTGCCCTCCAGCTGCCCGATCGTAACCGTGGACGGCTACGTCGACCCGTCGGGAGGCGACCGCTTCTGCCTCGGACAGCTGAGTAACGTCCACCGCACAGACGCAAGTGAGAGAGCGAGGTGTGTGTCCGTCCAGATCCTCCTGGAAGCCAAACGCCTCAGAGCGCTGTCCTCCATGTTTCATGCATCCACGAGCCGCTCGCCGTCACCGTGCCATGTGTGAGGCGGTGACCTCACAGCCACCGCCATGACACCCTGTCAGGGAGGGGAGTGGAGCAGGCGTGCTCACCTGGGGGGACGTAAAGGCACTGCAGGGGGAAATACCAATAGTTGTATTCCAAATTAGCATCGGTGCCAAATATATATATTTTTAAATATTCATTTAATAAATATTCAATGAAATATAAGTGTAAGTTACTCAGGTTTACTTTGGCACATGTTGGTTCTTTGACTCATTGACTTGTTGGATCTTTGTCTATTTGACTCGTTGGCTATTTGACTCGTTGGATCTTTGACTATTTGACTCGTTAGCCCTTTGACTCGTTGATTCTTTGACTCGTTGGCTCTTTGGCTCGTTGGCTCATTGACTCTTTGGCTCTTTGACTCGTTGGCTCATTGACTCGTTGGCTCTTTGACTCGTTGGCTCATTGACTCTGGCTCGTTGGCTCCTTCACTATTTGGCTTGTTTATACTTTGACTCTGGCTCTTTGGCTTGTTAATGTGTTGACTCTTTGACTCTTCGACTCGTTGGCTCATTGACTCTTTGACTCATTGACTTGTTAGCTCTTTGGCTCATTGACTCTTTGACTTGTTGACTCTTTGACTCGTTGACGTTTTGGCTCTTTGACTCGTTGACTCTTTGACCCGTTAGCTCTTTGACTCGTTAGCTCTTTGGCTCTTTAACATGTTGGATCTTTGACTATTTGGCTCATTGACTCTTTGACTCGTTGACTCATTGACTCTTTGACTCGTTAGCTCTTTGACTCTTTGGCTCTTTAACATGTTGGATCTTTGACTATTTGGCTCATTGACCCTTTGACTTGTTGGCTCGTTGGCTCTTTGACTCGCTGACTCTTTGACTCGTTAGCTCTTTGGCTGGTTGGCTCGTTGACTTTTTGACTCGTTAGCTCTTTGGCTGGTTGGCTCGTTGACTTTTTGACTCGTTAGCTCTTTGGCTCATTGACTCTTTGACCCGTTGACTGTTTGACTTTTTGGCTCTTTGACTCGTTAGCTCTTTGGCTCGTTGGCTCTTTGACTCGTTGATTCTTTGACTCGTTAGCTCTTTGGCTCGTTGGCTCTTTGACTCGTTAGCTCTTTGGCTCGTTGGCTCATTGACTCTTTGCCTATTTGACTCGTTGGCTCTTTGACTCGTTGACTCACTGACTCTTTGACTTGTTAGCACTTTGGCTCTTTGACTCATTGACTCGCTGACTCTTTGACTCGTTAGCGCTTTGGCTAGTTGGCTCATTGATTCGTTGACTCTTTGGCTCGTTGACTCTTTGACTCTTTGACTCGTTAGCTGTTTGGCTCTTTGACTCTTTGACTCGTTGGCTCATTGACTCTTTGGCTCTTTGACTCTTTGGCTTGTTGGCTCTTTCGCTATTTGGCTTGTTTACTCTTCGACTCTGGCTCTTTGGCTCGTTAAATTGTTGACTCTTTGACTCTTAGACTCTTTGACTCGTTGGCTCTTTGACTCGTTGGCTCTTTGACTCGTTGGCTCTTTGACTAGTTGGCTCGTTTACTCTTTGACTCTGGCTCTTTGGCTCGTTAAATCGTTGACTCTTTGACTCTTTGGCTCGTTAGCTATTTGACTCGTTGGCTCGTTGACTCGTTAGCTCGTTGACTCTTTGACTCTTTCTATCACTTGTCGTCGTCCGTTGGGAAAGATAAATGGTCTAATCGGATGCTTTGTGAGATCCAGCGCCGTGTGGCGTTCTGCTCCTCGCCCACACAGCTGTTCACAAACTATTCTTCCAGCTGCCACTGGATTCAGATTCTCCAAAGGAGTCAATGTGTCCTTGGGCAAGACACTTCACCCTGAAATGCTCCCTGTAGCTGTGTCTACGGTGTGTGTGTGTCACATGATTGGATAAGTAGTGTAATGTAACATGAAATCACAGCATTTGTGTTTTTGGTTTTGTTGTCGTGTAAATGTTAGTTAATATACGGCTATTCAAAACTCATGAGTGGTGGTTTTGTGTGGCTGTAAATCTGTAACATTCAAGGCCGTATCGGCTGCATCCCGCTCCTCACTGTGTTGTGTGTCGACGCCACGAGACTCAGAGCGGCGCCGTCTCTGGGCCAAGGCCTTCGTGTAGTGCGGTGGTTGTTCCCGGGAACGCAGGAGTGTGTGAGCTGCTCTGAAGGCTCACTGTTCTTCACCACAAATGTAGAAGTCATTCAATCTAGCATAATGAGCAACAACAGATGACCACTCTCCTCTTCATCACCCACCTGAGCAGCACATCTGGAGAGCCTTGTGCTCATCTGGGCCAAAGACCTCTGATGTGGAGTTAGATTAATGAAGATTAATTTATCTTCACAAAGACAAAATGCTTCTGTAGCTGATTACAGCGCCACTATAAAACAGTTTGATTCCAGTGGTGGTCTCTCTCTCTCTCTCACTCTCTCTCTCTCTCTTTCACTCTCTCACTCTCTCTCTCTTTCTCACGCTCTCTCTCACTCTCTCTCTTTCACTCTCTTTCACTCTCTCTCTTTCACTCTCTCTCTCACTCTCACTCTCTCTCACTCTCTTTCTCACTCTCTCTCTCTCTTTCACTCTCTCTCACTCTCTCTCTTTCACTCTCTCTCTCACTCTCTCTCTCACTCTCTCTCACTCTCTCTCACTCTCTCACTCTCTCACTCTCTCTCTTTCACTCTCTCACTCTTTCACTCTCTCTCACTCTCTCTCTTTCACTCTCTCACTCTCTCTCACTCTCTCTCTTTCACTCTCTCTCTCTCTCTGCCCCCCTCCCTCCCCCAATTTGTCATCTGTCAGGAAAAGACACAACTGACCAGTACAATACTATTCTTTTGTTTATTTCCACAATAACTAAAGTGCGGTTCCACGTCTGTCTCTCCCCCCCCCCCTTGTGTGTGTGTGTGTGTGTGTGTGCTGCAGGTTGCACATCGGTAAAGGCGTGCAGCTGGAGTGTCGCGGCGAGGGCGACGTGTGGATGCGCTGCATGAGCGACCACGCCGTGTTCGTGCAGAGCTATTACCTGGACAGGGAGGCGGGCCGAGCGCCGGGCGACGCCGTGCACAAGATCTACCCCGGCGCCTACATCAAGGTCAGATCCTCTGTGTTTACACTGTCCACCTGCTGCCGTTGGTTCGAGAACACCGGCGAGTCGTGAGCAAGGTGTGAGCCGATGAATGCCGTGTGTTGGCCAGGTGTTTGACCTGCGGCAGTGCCACAGGCAGATGCAGCAGCAGGCCGCCACGGCTCAGGCTGCAGCGGCTGTGCAGGCGGCCGCCGTGGCTGGAAACATCCCCGGGCCGGGCAGCGTGGGAGGCATCGCACCGGCAGTCAGTAAGTCCTTCACACGCCGCATTTGACCTTGAACGATGAAATGGAAAATGTCCACGGGTCGAGGTGCTGATGCTGCGTTCACAACAACAGCGTGGAGAGTGTTCCCCGCGACGAGATCCCATAAACAAAGTCCAGGTCCAGACGCGAGCGGTTTGCCATTGACGCAAATTTTTCGCCGGGCGGCGCGAATCACGCATATTGAGCGAAGCGAGAAATTCACGTGATTCGCCTCAAGTTTCAATATTTCAACTTTGGCTCAAGATTGGCCAAAGAGTTGTGAGAGCCAATCAGAGTTGAGCTGCTCCTCCGTTGGTGAATCTAACTGCTGCTCTAGTGGAGCTGAAGAGACATTCAGACTAGAGGTGAAGGTCACCGGGCTGTGTGAGCCTACGGGGGATGTCATGTATAAATATATATATATATATATTACATATTTATATCTGATATTAATGTTATGAACCCAAACACGAGGGCGTTACATGTTCAGACGTTTGTGGGACGTCCTCAACAAGTCTGAAGCAGAACTAGTGGTTAGTTCTTCATGGCGGATGAAGGAGATGATAACTGTTTCCACGGAGTAAAGAAAGAGATATAAGCCCGCCCCCTCTAAGCCCCGCCCCCTCTAAGGCACGAATGACATGAAAAGCCACGAACGGTCAAGCGAGTAAACTCACAAAGGTTCCGGTGCGTCACACAGCGTGAGGCCCAGCATGACTCGTGTGTGAGCAATGAACAGCGAGCACCAATCGGTTCTCCCCGTTCCCTGCAGGTCTGTCGGCAGCGGCGGGCATCGGCGTGGACGACCTGCGGCGCCTGTGCATCCTGCGGCTCAGCTTCGTGAAGGGCTGGGGGCCCGACTACCCACGGCAGAGCATCAAGCACACGCCCTGCTGGGTGGAGGTCCACCTGCACCGCGCTCTGCAGCTCCTGGACGAGGTGCTGCACACCATGCCGCTGGCCGACCCCGGGCCGGCCAACTGAGGACCCCCAAGTTCAAACTCCAATCTGGATTCTGATCAATGTGCACACACAGACGCACACGTTGCCAAATATGCTATCTATAGTCGATACCACAAAGCAAATCTACGGAGAGCAGGTGTCGATGGTTTCCCCCGATGCTTTATAATCTGAAGTCAAACACGAGGGAGTTGGAGCTCCGGAGGCGGAGCTTCAGACCTCCTCGTCTGAAGACCTCCGTGTGCACTGCAGGGATCCAGGGAGGAGGTTCAGAAGCCCAGCTCCCCCATATGCAATTTGGATTTCTTCTAATAGTATTGAGTGTTCTGCACTCATCCATGGGATACACACACGGATGTAGAGCGTTCTCCAGGAGAGCAGCACCCCGACAGATGTACATTCACACTGACCACAGGCAGCACCACAGGTCTCCTCACCTCCAACCCACCTCAGATGAGGGGAACCCGTCGTGTCTCTCTGTGTGGTGATCCACACTGTTAGCATTGATAGCTGGTTAGCCCTCTTATTATGCGCCGCTCCAACTATATTATTTTTGTACCAAAAGGCTCAAAGAAAAGCCCAAAACATTTAGCTTTAAAGTCGTGATGAAGCAGCGCTGCCCGCTGTGGAACCAAAGGGTCGGTGTCAATCACCAAAGGCCAAAATACCTCATAACTACAGTGCAGTCACATTTCCTCTTACACACACACACACACACACATATGGAGGACTCAAAATGACTTAAGTATAAATAAATAAATAAATAAATGCATGAATAAATACAAGAATAAATGAATAAATGCTTAAATAAATGTATAAATAAATACAAGAATAAATGTATAAATACAGAAATAAATACAGCAATTAATATATATAAGTTATAACTCAACAGGACATCATTAAATAAATGTATTTCTACATTTCTGTATTTCTTCATTTATTTATATCTCTATTTATGTGTCCACACGTATTTCTTCATTTATTTATGTGTGACATTTACGTGTCCGTATATTCAAATGAGCTGGGCGGTCCGAACCTCATTGTTGAACAGGATTGGTCAAGTCAGGGAGCAAGACAGAAGCAATCGATCCCTAGCACTTGGATCTGTAGACGAACAGCGTTTATTATGCATTCTTGTCTGTACATTCTAAATACTACTGTTGAGTCACGGAATGTAATTTAAGGATGTTTTCAGCCGAGAAGTTAGTTGTTTAAGCATCAAATCTGTGGTCGGTTTATCGAGATTCAGTCTAATAAGGATATGCGACGGAGATTTGATGTCCTGCTCGCGGGACCAGTGAGCTCCGGGCGGTCAGCGCGCTGTGTGGCCGCCGAGAGAAGCCTGATCTCGGCAGGACTTTTTGAAATGCTCCGCTGGCTCTGACGTCTCCGTAGCGGCTAAACATGAGATATAATTAGGTTTTTGAGGATCTAAAGAGCACAACGAGTTTATTATTTACTAAAAGATAACGTTACGTCAATTTGACTGAGGGTTAAGATTCATAACTTCATATTGTAGCGACCCTGGGTCAGGAAAGCTACGAGACGTTGTATATTTATTATCGTTTATTCGTAGCCTACGCCAAACAACAGTGAACACCGCAACACATTCTACTCCACTGTAAATTATTTTACAGTGAATAATTTGAGTAAATTCATGCGCAAGAACAGTTGATGTGGTGACGTCACAAGACCAGAAAGACCGTCCTGCGTCCTCGAGAGTCTGGACTCCCAAAACCAGACTCCAAAGACCAGACTCCAAAAGAACACGAGTCTGTACTCAGTGTACTTGGAATTGATAAACGGCTGAAGTCAAAAATCTGTCTAGGCTAACTTCTACTAACGGTTAGCTGAGCGAGTCAACTTCAGCGTCATGTGCCAGGCAGAAGTAGTAGAGCACAACACACCAGGTGCATCACACTCCTGTGACCAATCATGCTTTAGACAGAGGTTCGGACCGCCCCAGCTCATTTGAATATACGGACACGTAAATGTCACACATAAATAAATGAAGAAATACGTGTGGACACATAAATAGAGAAATAAATAAATGAAGAAATACAGAAATGCAGAAATATATTTATTTAATGATGTCTTGTTGATTTATAACTTATATGTATTCATTCCTGTATTTATTTATACATTTATTTAAGCATTTATTTATTTATTTATACATTTATTTAAGCATTTATTTATTTATTCTTGTATTTATTCATGCATTCATTTATTTATTTATTTATACTTAAGTCATTTTAAGTCCTCCATACACACACGCACACAGGCGTTGTTCGTCACTGACCGGCTGAAGTCAATCAACGGAGCCCTCTGATAGGACGACCCTCCCGAAGCTTTGTCTGTGTTGCGCTGTGTAACGTGCGGTGGTGTGTAGTCGCGCTGCTCGGTGTTGGCTGCTTGTGTTTCCGTGGAACGTTCCTTATTCTCTACACGTCGCGGCTGGAATACGTCGGAGACGACCGCCGGCAGCCCCGGAGACAGAAACCCGAGTGCCCGTCTGTTCTCCGGTGACCTCCGGGTCGTCGTGGTACCTTCAGGGCCCCGCTCCTCTTCAAGCGTGGCTCCACCCACGGCCGTTGTCAGAACATCGTGCTGTTTATTCTCATCCAACTCATTCGCTGTGGAAGAAGCTCGAGGATCGATTGGTTGATTCCCGGACGAATTTATATTAAGTAGAGAGTGCGCTCTTATTTTGAAATGTAGACTATATGAGTAGCGCGTTGAAACCGTGAGCAGCATTCTTATGATCGAGTGCTTCTCGTATGATTCCAGTTCCACGAGGTGGGTCGCGCGGATGTAAAACAGTGGATGTGACGTTACGTCATCACTGTCGGAATAACCGGCGGCCATCTTACCTGGGTGTGGGTTCAACGGCCACCAGGGGGCAGCAGCACTGAATGACTTTACCAGAGGGACCAAAGACACAGGAGGAGAGATGTGTGACTTGTGAGTCGACACTAGAACTACAGAAGCGTCAGTGAACTCAGAGTGATTGTTGACTGCTAACTCCGTTAGCTAAACAGATGAGTTATAGCCAGCTGGCGAAGCTCAAATGTAACATCTAGGTGACAAATGAGTTATTACCATGAAGCACCTGCATGCCACGCCGGTGAGAGTAAACATAGAACGTGTTCATGATCAAGAGGTGCTTGTAATCTCATTTCATAATATCTCAAGACAATCATAATTCAGAGGGCGATGGTCCAACGTAAACGTGGAGCGTTCCCCGGTTAGCGACCTCGATGCCGTCGACCAATCGTCACAGAGCAGCATCAGATAGTAAAGTCCTCCAGTGGGGGGAAGGTCACCTTGAGACGGCCGAGGCTCTCGGGAGTTCTACTGGGGGCTTCGCCCCAAAACCTCCACCGAAGCTTTTCAACCGCTCCCTTCATCCCGACAGCTCCGCCCACTGAGCCCTCCCAGGGGGCCGCCCCCAGACGGAGCCTCCACCTGCTCTCACGAGTCGAGACAGTTCAGGTTTGAGTCGTCTCGTCTGACTTCTCTCAAACGTCACAGAAACCAACATTCCAGGAGTCCTGACTCGGCGGTCTGTGGCTCGCGATGAGCGACACGTCGCCAACGAGCCACGAAGCCAAAGACAGACGGAGGGTTAAAGTCGTCGTCCGCAGCATAAAAACACAATCATGAGATTATGTTCATACTTGAATCTGTTCTCTTGGAGCTCGAACAATAACAACTCTACCACGATACTTTGTTTTGGTTCCGTCAGTCTAGACGAGAAACAGCGTTGATAGAGAAATACAATACAAGACAATCGAAGCCGTTTGATTGGTCAGCTGGACCCAGGTAAGATGGCCGCCATGTGGTCATTTGAACATGTCATTACTATTTGATATCTGTGTCCTCTATGTGTTCAAGTCCATCTTAAAGGGCCAGTGTGTAGCATTCCAGTGATCTGTTAGCGGGAATGGGTTATGATATTCATAATGATGTTTTCATTAGAGCATCGTCACCTAAAACTAAGAATCTGCAACCACAGCGAGATGCCCCTCCCCTAGAGTCCTGTCTGGACACAGAGGAGAGAGTCGTGACGGAGCTCGACCCGCTGACCTCCTCCAGCCCCGCTGACCTCCTCCAGCCCCGCTGACCTCCTCCAGCCCCACTGACCTCCTCCAGCCCCGCTGACCTCCTCCAGCCCCGCTGACCTCCTCCAGCCCCACTGACCTCCTCCAGCCTCGCTGACCTCACGAGGCAGAACAGAGTTATTACGAGTAAACTCCCTCTGTGAGTTAAAGGTTCTCTTGTCGGCTTGTAGCCAGAACCCAAACTAAGTGGTCAAACCTCGACTGATCTTCAGCTCCACGCCAATGTCTCTGCATAGAGCAAAGCACTGTGGGTAATGCCATCAGTACGCAGAGGAGCAGAGAGTACAGGACCCTACATGTGCGTCCTGTGTGATGTACAGGTCACCGTGGTGTACGTGGACCACAGGTCAGACTAGTGGGTGTCTGAGGGGACTGTGTGGTCTGAGGGGTCCAGAGGGGTCCAGAGGCGTCCAGAGGGGTTCAGAGGGGTTCAGAGGGTCTAGAGGGGTCCAAAGGGGTTCAGAGGGGTCCAGAGGGTCCAGAGGGGTCTAGAGGGGTCCAAAGGGGTTCAGAGGGGTTCAGAGGGTCTAGAGGGGTCCAGAGGGTCTAGAGGGGTTCAGAGGGTCTAGAGGGGTCCAGAGGGTCTAGAGAGGTCCAGAGGGGTCCAGAGGGTCTAGAGGGGTCCAGAGGGTCTAGAGAGGTCCAGAGGGGTCCAGAGGGTCTAGAGAGGTCCAGAGGGGTCTGGAGGGGTCCAGAGGGGTCCAGAGGGGTCCAGAGGGTCTAGAGGGTCTAGAGAGGTCCAGAGGGGTCCAGATGGTCTAGAGGGGTCCAGAGGGTCTGGAGGGGTCCAGAGGGTCTAGAGAGGTCCAGAGGGGTCCAGAGGGTCTAGAGGGGTCTAGAGAGGTCCAGAGGGGTCCGGAGGTGTTTAGAGGGGTCCAGAGGGGTCTAGAGGGGTCTAGAGGGGTCCAGAGGGGTTCAAAGGGGTCCAGAGGTGTGTCATGTGATCCAGCTGCTTATCAAAGAGCCACCATATGCTTGTGTGTGTGTGCTTTGTGCCTTTAGTTGCCGGGTCGGTCTCGTGGAGGTGTGGCCCGTTGTGGGGGACGGTCTCCCGTGGTTCCCTCAGAGGAGACTTCCCCAGGTGTCACGTCCCTCCTCACCCCGAGTCGTTTTATTTATTGCCTTAGTCTTCTGTGAGTGTAAAATATGAACGAGTACGCGCTGCACTGTTTCAATATCGGCACGGGCGACCCGGACAGCGGTCCTGCCTGCCGGTTCTCTTCTGCCCGTCTCCAGGGAGGTACGAGTGTTCAAGTCGCCGCCGACCACGATCACCACTCATCCTCATCTTCATCGTCCCCATCGCGCTCCAATCACATCACCTCCAGGAATGTGTCCATAAATGCTCCGTTTGTGCGTCTCTATTACACAAGTGTGTGTCATGGAGTCACGCTGCAGCCTCACTGCACGTCAGGCTGCAGTCTGATGATGTCATACAGCGTCAGAACGTAGAAGAGTTCCATGTGTAACGATTCAAACTCGATGGTTCTACGTGTGTTTTGACTCACATTGTCGTACGGACCATTTAAATGAAGATGGAACAGATGTTTGTCATGTCAGCCGGATCCACCACACGTTGTGTTTTAATGTCATGCAGTAGGACTGCAGCCCTGTGTGTGCGTGTGTGTGTGTGTGTGTGCGTGCGTGTGTGTGTGTGGCACCCATGGAGCGTGCTGACGTGTGGATGAAACGGACTGTTGGCTTATTGACATGTGACGTGATGTCTTTGCCAATCAGATGATAAAATGTCGTTTTTATTTTCAGATTCTTAGAATATGGCATCTTTTATTTGGGCTATTTATGCAAAATATGCTTGTATAAATAGGAAGAAAAAAAAATCCATTTATTAAATCAAATTTTCATGTGTGGTATGACTTTGGATATTAATGTCAGACAGCTATCATATTTTAAAATTTTTAAATGAAAAATACAAATTGGATTCATGCATTTAAATGAAAGTATTTACACAACATGTGGACATTTATAATGCTATTGTGGAATTACATTTTCAGGTTTGCATTATAGTGACTTTGCTTGTGGGCTTCCATTCTGTTCTTTGTCTGTGACGCTTCATTTTTTGGTTCAGCTCCCTCATCGCGTCCAAGAAAGTTTCTTAGAAAGTTTCTTAAAAAGTTTCTTAGAAAGTTTCTTTAAAAGTTTCTTAGAAAGTTTGGTTTCATTCGCCACTAACTGAAGGAACAGGCGTCGAGACATCTGATCCGCTCGGCCGCCGCTACAGAAACCACTGGAGTCCACCAGCATTCATGAACAGTGTAACAACTTCAAGTTTATTTATTTAATTTTTTAAAACGATTACAACCTAATTAAATAATTGTCTCCAGGAAACGCCTCGGAAATTATAACTTACGTTCTTCAGAAAACGAAACATCCACTCTGGTCTGACGTCGTCTCGAGTGGAGCGCTGCCCACACGGATCAGTCTGATTGGTCGTCACAGCGTTGGTTAATATCAAAACACTAAACTATCATCAGCATAAAGCCAAATTATAATAAAACCCTTTTAATCTGCTGATGTTCAACATCATTGTCAGACAGGTAAATGCATCAAGACGTATGTTCTGTGTAATCAGGAGACGTGTGTCCTGTTTTAGATGGAAAGATCATTTACCAATATGATGATCTCTGTTTCTTTAACCTTGAATAAGATGACATGATAACGATCATAACCCGTTACGACATTCATCATATCGACACGCGTCGGGATGACTGGCGTTGGATCGGGTTACAGCTGCAACGACACTTCAAAATGTCAGACAATTTTACAGATTGAAATAAATGCAACGTCCATTTCCATAACTGGTTTGTCTTCAACATTCATTTATTGAATTCATTGTTTTCCACCTCACAAATAAAACACAATAAAATCTGACTTCATCCTAAAACCACCGAAGATCCATTGTCATCCACTTTTTAATATTCAGAGGCCACTTGGTGACCCGAAGTGAGAACAATAAATACACAATCCCCTTTATAAAACATTAAACATGTTTATGATGACACTGAAACAATATGTGTACTAAAGAGTTGACTTTGGCTTTGTTAGAATATTGTTCTTTTAATTTTGTAATTATTTTATTGTAAAAATGTGCTGCTCTTGTAATGTTGACTGTTTATTAAAGTACGATGAACACGTGGCATTGTCATAATGATGAAACCCTGTCATAAAGCCGTAATATGCTTCACAACCCCCTGAAGCACATGTATAACTGTAGAGGACCTCACGTATAATCATAAGAACTTCATGTATTAAAGTTCAAACTTATCTTCATGTATTAAAGTTCAAACTTATTGTCAATTTTCCAATGTACATACAGAAAATCGAATATTTAACATTGGAAAATTGACAATAAAGCTAAGTTTGAACTTTAATACATGAAGTTCTTATGACTATACGTGTGAGGTCCTCTGCAGTTATACATGTGTTTCAGAGGATTGTGAAGCATATTTAAATATACATATTTAAAGTAGAAATATTGGAACATATATTAGAAGTAGACACAGGTCATATGCATACAGGTCAGATATTTTGATTTCATTAGTTATCGCAAACGATGCTGCAATGTATGGTAAGTTGCTTTCAATATTTTAGTAAGGCCATCAGTAATCAATAATCAAGAATCAAAAGCTTTCCTAATAAACTCAAGTTGATGATTCAGTCAATTCATAAAGGTCCATATTTAACAGGTACGGTGGCGGCAGTGTGCGCTTCTATCTGGCAGTAAACACAAAGACGTAACGGATTGGCGGTCCACTGGAAGGGGCGGGACTTCCTCTGATGCACGCGTCCCTGCAGGGCTTCCGTAGTTCTAAACTCGGCAGTCGAACTTATTTTGCGCCACTCGCCGTTGAGCAACTTTTCCAGTTCGTCTGTTAGTCACAGACTCACATCAGTGTGTGTGAGGACAGCGTGTTGGGTTAATATAAAGTGAAGCTCTCCTTTGATCAAAGCTTTCCTCAACGTATTGCTCTGGACTCGCGCTAGTAGAAGCTAGCTAGTTAGCTGCTAACTAGTCGCTAGCAGCTCACGAGCTTCTGACCTCAGCGGGTCAGTGAGCTGCTAGCAGCGGGTCCAGGCCGAGGAGAACCCGCCAGCATGGACGCGTGGGTCCGGTTCAACGCCCAGAGCCAAGCCAAGGAGCGGGTCATCAGGTGAGGTTGTCATGTGAATGTTGGCTTAGCCAACTGTTAATAATGTACATGTTTACTGTCAGTGCTAGCAAGCTAATGCTACATCGCTGCTAGCACATCTAATCAGAGCGAGGCTCGTCTGTTGTGCATATCAAACGAGGTGCGATGTGATCTGTACTGACGACGCGTCCCCAGGGCGGCCCAGTACGCATGCGCCCTGCTGGGCTACACGCTGCAGAGGGGCGGGGCCACGGCGGAGCTGCGCAGGACGGTCACCCAGCTGGAGGCGCACATGAGCCTGACCCGGAAGTGTGAGTGACGCGTGGAGTTCTCCTCCCGCCACCTGTGGAAGGCGGTGGGGGCTGATGTGCCGGTCTGTGTCCCACAGTGCTGCGTCTGGGGAACTCTGTGGAGGCGCTGCAGGCGGCCAAGAGGGCCATCCACCTGCCGGACAGCGTGCCGCGGCTGTGCCTGACCATCGGCCACCTCAACAGAGCCGTGTACTTCGTCTGTGACAACGTCCTGTGGGCCGGGAAGACGGGCCTCGCCCCCTCTCTGGACCAGCACAAGTGGAGTCAGCGGTCTTATAGGTGTGTTTTAGTTACCTGCAACGTGTGTGTGTGACGCATCTATAACACCTTTTAAAGAATCTGTAACCGTCTGTATTAAAACAATATTAACTGAGGCCACTTCAACGTGGAATTATCCAATATAGAAAGACATCTGACAGAAGTTTGATGTCTTGTCGGATCATTCTTGCTGAACATGATCGAGCTGCAGGAATCTGATCTGTGACCTTGTGATTTAGTTTTCAATTTAAAATGTCTCTTAAAATCTTTGTATTAAAATTGATTTAATCCATCAAATGGATTTAAAAGATAAATTCAGAGGTTAAAGCAGCATCCTTTCTGAATGCCTTGCGTCTGCAGGTACTACCTCTTCGCTCTGATCCTCAACCTGACTCGAGATTTGTACGAGCTCCGCCTCCTCGTTGAGTGTGAGGGCCGCTACAGGGCCTCCAAAGCCCCCCGCTCCCCCAGCACCCCCCTGTCAGCGGACCACCTGTGGGCCCCCTCCACACCCGCCACCGCAGCGTGGATCCGGCTGCGCAGACGGCTTCGCCTGCTGGCGACGGTGCTGCGCAGCAACCCGCCGCTGCTGCTGGACCTGGCCAAGAACACGTGTGACATCTTCATCCCCCTGGACCGGCTCGGCATTTACCCCACAGGCTCCGGCTTCGTGGGCGCCTGTGGCCTGGCCTCCTCGGTCCTCTCCATCGTCGCCATGGTGCACCCCTGGCTCAAACTCAAGCCGTGAGCCCAGGTCCGGAGTGGCGCTGGACCCACAGGGTGGACTGAGTTGAGACTCCTAACAGGCGCAGATTGTTCTGCATGGCACCGCCTCCACTAACCTTCTCGCTCGCGGCAATAATGGACCTGCATGACCCGGTCAACGCTTCACGGAGGACGAGTCGGGACCCAGCGGCGCCGACCGCATCAAGCTCCGCCCCCAGGATGTTCATCAGTCCTCAATGCTAAGTCATCCTAGAGGGTGCAAAATAAAACTAAATAAAGAAACTTGATGAGCGCCGCCATGTGGACCCGTCCAGTCTAACACGACACACACACCAAGGACCCCGGTGAGCCCTCGACGTGGTCCAGCGCCGTCTCCCAGGTGGTGGGCCGTGCTGATGCGTGGGCGTCATTTAGGGGACCGAACGGATCCAGGATGCTTCAGGAATTTAGGTTATCATCTATTGCAGCGGCAGGAAATGGCAGACTAGACATCGCGATTTAAACTGTGCCCCAGAAGCACACGGCCAAGACCACACGGGAGCGTCTCCATGGCGACTCGGAGGCGACTCAACGTCTGAACACGAAGCTCCCAAAGGAGAACCGGCCCGAGGCGGGCCCAGCGTGGTACTCGGACCTGAGGCTGTGAATACGTGTTGTTTAATACATTTGCTGAACATCTTAAGCTTCATATCTCGTCACTGAGGGGGAAAGTAGTGAGGCTGTAACAATGTGGGAACGGCTCATCGCTGTGAATACTTTATGGATGTACTAGTTATATTATATATAGATTTAACAGAGGCTGCACGATCTGAACAATGTGATCGGATCTACAATTGAACATGTAGTTTGTCGTGCAGCTCAAACGAGTTCTACCCAATGAGGTCGAGTGACAGGAAGAGCTCATTTGCATCTGGGCCATCATTTATTACGTTACCATGGCGATTGGACTGTCAGATTGTTACATAACACTAATACTCCATCAGCCATGTCCCTGTAGTGTGTGTGTGAGAAACTGCTCTCTTGCTGCTGACATTAAAGAGTTAATAAACCGTTGGCCCTGCTTTCAAGAACAAGACCAGAGTTAAATACAAAAACAAAGGTTTAATTCAGGACGTTACTATGACAATGAGGAAGTCAAATCTAAAAAAATTAAAACCGGACAAGTGGACGACCAGAGGCTCCTCCAGGTGGGCCGTGGCCCCTGCTGCTGTTTGTTCAGGGCCACTGTGGAAGAGCAGAGCCGTGTGTTAGAGAACCAGTTACACCCAGTCCGGCTGAACTGGTTCACAACCAGAACCAGGTCCTGGTGGGTCTACGGTCATCGGGGCCCCAGAGGGACCCGTTGGTGTTCAATGTGACTGTATCAAGCCTGGGGAACACTTCAGGATGTGAGGAGTCTCTCATTTGGGTGTGAAGAAGTGCCTCTAGCGCCCCCTGGAGTTTCAAAGCCGTGGTTCTGCTTTACAGAAAAACCATCATGGCATTAAAATGCACCCAATTTGATTTCCTGCCATTTTGAACTTTGTAAAAAAAAAAAATTGTGACAACTCTGGGTCTGATCCTTAAAACATGTCCTGTGGATCCTTATTGGTTTAAAGTGTGTTGATATCTGTTTAAAAGAGAAGGACCAATGAATGTCTAAGGGGCGGAGCCTAACTTCCAAATCACTGGGCCTATTCCTCACCAAACGTGCAGTATAGTCCACAAATATGTTGATAAAATAACCACTTAATCCAGGGCTCCAGACTAACTTTTTTTACTAGGAGCACAGTGGCCCCTAACTTAAAATTTTAGGGGCGCAAGCAGAAAATTTAGAGGCGCACACTATAAATCGACTTGCAAAGTTCTTCGGCAATGAAATACGCCGTGTTAAACTTCAATAGCAATTCGCAGGGCTCTCAAGTTTTGAAGACAGGCAAGAGTGACATTTCCATCAGCACCCCCCCCCCCTCGCAGAACGCAATTTTCGGATATTAGTCAGTCGCGCGCAATTCCAGGATGCTTTATTTTCATTGGTTGCTGGATTGAATCTTACCCAGATACGGGTTGTTTTCTGATTGGCTATTGTGTAGACCATTTCTTTTTTTTGATTGGCTGATAAGTGGCTCCTCACAGCAGAACTCCAGGGGAGCGCTTGATTCCTCCACGGTGAGGGCAGCGCGGCCAGCTCATGTTTGCGCGCTGCGGCACATTAAAACATTAAATAGCCGAGAGTTTTTTTCAGCGTGATTATCCTGGAAATCAGACAAATCTACGGTCCCAATTGGGAGATATTTCAAATTAAAAGTCCTAAATGTTTAAAGAAATCGGTCATTTCTTTAATGTTGGAAGTCAAGATTGTCCTGAACACAGCTGCATCAGTCAATGCCGGGGCTTATGAGGAAAAACATATATAAAGCACTTCAAACATTAAAGAAATGACCGATTTCTTTCAACATTTAGGACTTTTAATTTGAAATATCTCCCAATTGGGACCGTAGATTTGTTTGATTTCCAGGATAATGGAAGTCAGGACTGTCTTGAACACAGCTGCATCATTCATTTCCTGGAACTCTTGGGTAAATCGATATACAGGAATTTTTAACATAAAAAGTCTGAGTTTTATTTTTATTAACTCTTCCTTGGTACAGTAAAAAAGTTTTAATGTGAGCATAATTTAAGCTAAATCTCAGAAACGATCTATAAAGATTCTAAATCAGTTAATTGTTTACTTGTATTGTTAGTGTATGATTTGTCGACATCTTATTTTGAAAAACGGATGTTTCACGTAGTTCTTTCCGCTAACTTTGCAAAACCGGATGTTGTGTCACGTGAATCCTTCCACTAACTTTATCAAAACCCTCGCGCGCTCCCGATCGAATGCGTTTACCGTCAACATCAGTCTATAGGTGCACAGAAATGTAAGTGTCGGCTGAGTTGACCACGGAGATCCGAGTGACGGCTGAGTTGACCGCAGTCGTTCATTGCACAGGTCGCGGCACATTTTATGTTTCAGACTGGCGTTGTGTTTGATCAGCGTGTCGTGTTTTAATTGTGTAGTGCCAGTTTTATCAGCACATTTCGTGTTCCCCGCATGTTGTGGGAATCGACAGCAGAATGTACAGTTCATTGAATTGGTCTCCCTGAAATACCTCAGCCAGGTGAACTCGCGCATCCACTCATCGCGAAAGCTGAATCTCCTGCCTTTTTTCGCCACGACCGTTTCCTCACAATCTGAGTCGGACTCATTCTTGGGATTTGTCTTCTCTATATCATTAGGTGTAGGAAGAAAGTACGAACTGATAGTCCGCTTCGCCATTGTCCATTGTTTACAGGAGACACCGCTATGTAAAATCTTTGGATTCGCGCGATAACCCCCAAGATCTGCCTCTTTTCACACATTAGCCTATAACCGTGGTCATCCCCCCCCCCCGCTCTCACACACAGGCCAGCCTTCTTCTTCTGTTTTCGTCTCCTTTCTTCTTCTTATGGAGTTAATGTCGGTTAGCAAACCAGTCATTCAGGCATTACCGCTAACTATAGTGGGCTGAAGTGTAGAACAAGTTTGTCAGCAACAAAATAAAAAATAAAAAATCATGCGCGAGTTGATGAAAAATTTACTCGCACTGTGTCTAATTTTAGGTGCAAAATGCAACCATTTGGTCGCAGTCTGGAGCCCTGACTTAATCACTCCATCTGCTTTTTTAGCCTGTTTAGCGTTATAGGAAGTTGTAAAATAACAAACTCTTTAAATGAAACTTGATTGATTTAAAATGTAAGCAGTTTGATCTTAAGCTCATAGTAGTAAAAAGTTAAAGATTACAAAAAACTAGAGATGCACCGATCAGGTTTTTGGTGCCGATCACCGAAATCAATATCTGCCGATCACCGATAATACCGATCACCGATCACTGAAATCAGTATCTGCCAATCCGAAAATACCAATCACCGATCACGGTGTTGATTGAAGCATTCTATTTGTGTCGCATTATTGCCTAGGACTATGAGGAAATACATATATAAAGCAACTCAAACATTAAAGCCCCATTATGTAGTTTTTCCCTTTTAGCGCCCCCTTCAGTTTTTGAGGTTTTTAACATTTACTTCAGTGTCGTAAATACCCAGTTACCATAGATGCAGCCTCGCATTGAGTTGAGATCATGTGTTCTGTATTATAATTATTATTATTGGTACGTGTCACGGGTTATAAAAGGTGACGCGAGGTTTTTTTGTTTAGAGCGCGCTGACAGGCGCGCTCTAAACATGCTGATGGAAATGTCACTCTTGTCTGTCTTCAAAACTTGAGAGCCCTGCTATTACGAAGACTGCACAGGAACACTGAACTGGGCCCAGCACCTACCGGACTAGGGTGAAGTAGCGTGGGCCACGTTTCCGCCTGGTCGGTCAGCTGTTTGCCGGCTTTTGGGGGGAGGGGGTGTCATTTACTTTTGTTTTGGGGGACTGCAAAGACTTTGGGGCTGTCGGGATCCGGGGATTATACTTCGTTTTGAGTGGGTTTGATTGTTTGTAGTGTATGAGTTCATTTTGGGGGCTTGCAGATGCATTGAATTTGATTTAATAAAATAACATTTGGGTTTCCGCATATCGACTGTTTTTCTTTTACCACCATTTGAGCAGAGAGAGTTTACACCAGAACTCAGATCCGCCCATTCCCTTTTTTTTTAGCGTATTGTACCTTTTCCCCTTGATTGAGTTGCTAAGGGCGAATGAAACAACATAACTAAAAGAATGACAACATTTAGTTTAGATGAAATACCGATCGCGTTTTCAGCCTATATACGTTGTTTTCTAAATGTTTGAATGTGGAGTACGTGTGATCGAATACAATATTGTTGACCACACCAAAAAGCTACATAAAAAAAGCTACCCTTATACTGTAGCTGCGAGCGTGGAGTGGCACTATATGACATTGCGTAATCACTGCCAGAAAGCAGGTCTTAGTACATCCGCCCCGGATCGGGCGGCTCCAGAATCCTACATAGCGGAGTTATTTCCCCACAGACCCCCGATGGCAATGGCAGAGCCGCAAATTGCCATAGTAAAAGTCATTGTAGCGGCACAATTTTTTTCAAGCTGTTATTTTAAGATACAATTGTTACATAATGTTACTTTAAAGAAATTACAGATTTCTTTAAACATTTAGTGCTTTTACTTTGAAAAATGTCCTAATTGATACATAAAAATTGTTTGATTGCTATTGTAGGGGATTTCAGATATGTATGGCACACATCTGCATCATTCATTTCCTGGAACTCTTGGGGAATCTATATACAGGACTTTTTTTAACAGACAAAAGTCTGACTTATTTTTATAAACTCTTCCTTGGTACAGTAAACATGTTTTAATGTTAGCATAATTTAAGCTAAATCTCAGAAACGATCTATAAAGATACAAAATCACTTCATTGTTTACTTTTATATGTTAGTGTATGATTTGTCGACATCTTATTTTGAAAAACGGATGTTGTTTCACGTGGTTCCTTCCGCTAACTTTGCAAAACCGGATGTTGTTACGTAAATCCTTCCGCTAACTGTATCAAAACCCTCGCGCTCCCGATCGAATGCGTTTACCGTCAACATCAGTCTATAGGGGCTCAGACATGTCGGCTGAGTCGACCCAGAGATTCAACTCGGGGGACGGGGACGCCGCTCGGTGGTGAGGATCCCCTCGTGGACCTCTCACTCTGCGGCCCTCGCCGGGCGCATCGTCTCCGTTGCAATGCGCCGCGATTGAAACGTCTGATAGTTCTCGCAGATGTTACGTCATCTGATCGGCCGTTTTGTGAACGCCGATCAAAACCGATAATGGGAATATCGGCCGATCATATCGGTGCATCCCTACAAAAAACATCTATAAAACTGAGCGTGTGGCAGCAGCAACAAACACAATTTTCCATGAAAATGTCCGTAAAGAAAACCATGTGATCATTTTGAATTAAAGTCATAGCGCCACCTAGTGGCAACCAACCAGTGATCACCATCCCCAGACCTGCGTGGTCACACGGGTAAGCCCCGCCTCCTGGTGGGCCTGAGATGAAGGAGTGATGCTCAAACCTCACCTCCTCATTCCTGGGTCTCCATGCTCTCTTCCTCTGCCTCCACATCCCCTCCCTCCTCCAGAGCCGCCTCCTCCTCCTCTTCCTTCCTCTCTGGCGGCTTCTCGTAGGCCTTCTCTGACGGCGTGACGATCACGCCGTCCCAGGTGGACATCTCGGTCGTCAAGTCTGCAGCAGGCAGAAAACAGCGTCATGTATGGAAACATCCTCACAGGACTTCTTCTCCTCTCATGCCGACATGGCTGCATCTCTGGTACCGCGACTCTTCTGAGCTGCATCGTCACCATTTAGAAAGTGTTTAGCTTCATTGAAACGTCTCATGATGCTCTCGGGACGAGTTCGTAAACAGGAAGACAACAAAGTGTTCTTACAGCTGGCGTCGCCCTCCAGGCCGAGGACCTTCCTGAAGCCTCCGTGGGAGAGCACCCTCACCAGAGTCTGAGCTGTGAAACACACCATGTCCTACACACACACACAGTCAGTACTCTGTCCCGTAGTGGTTACATGGATAGAAGAAGCTCTCCAGACCTACCTGCTGCTCCAGCGTCATCACCGTGTGCACTCTGAAGTTCCCGCTCTCACACGGGTCAGTGATGCCCACGGAGCCGGGCAGGAAGAGGCCGGCAGCCAGCATCTGCATGCAGCGCCTTCAACCACAGGGGGGCAGACAAGTCTCAAGACCACGGCCCCGAGGGGCCGGGTCAACATTGAAGCTGAAAGGAGCCGACACCCACCTGTAGGCCACGTTCAGGGACAGGGGCTGCCTGGACGGGTTGTTCATCACGGCAGAGTGGCCCTGCAACACAACGGACACGTGACCCCGCCGCCCGCGAGGTCACTAAAGCTCCGTCCCCATATTCCACTCTGGAGCTGGACATGTGGAGTCAAGCAGGGCTGCAACCAACGATTATTTTGATAATCGATTAATCTGGTGACTAATTTTTCCATTAATCGGATAAAAAAAAACTAAAGTGTTATTTTCAACCCTTTATTCAAAACAGAGTTCGTAGGCTCATAGAAATCGTGGAAAAGTCATGGCGTTTTAAAATGGTTATTTCCAGGCCGGAAAAGCCATTGAAAAAAAGATCCCAAAAGTTTTGGAAAAGTAATGCAAACGTGTTAATCTTCATTTGTTCATTTAAACAGCATAAACTGTATGCTATGGAATTCTCATTGTTCGTCTAAATACGACATCTTCTCAGTTTTTCATGTCTTCACAGAGTTTTCACAAAATGTTTGGTCATGGACATTTGGTTTAAAGGTCATGAGGTCCACTGGTCAGCATGTGGATGACCCGTCACAAACAGACTGACAGCTTTACTCAGCCAACTGTGGTTTAACTGCGTCATACGCATCTGTGAGGGGGTGTGGCTTATCTCCGGCGAAAAATATTTTACGCCACGGAATAACCACTTTTTCTACGTTATACTTCTTGTGGAAATGCCACACACGTGGTAACATGTAGCGCCCTGGTGTCTGGGGTCATGACATCACCCGGAGGCGCTCACAGCTCCGTGAATGTCTCCGACGACGTGAATGACTTCCGCTTCCAGCGCCACGTGAGCAGCAGCAGCCAATTAGATTCATCAACAGCGGAGCAGCTCAGCTGATCGGTCTCTCCTCTCCCTCCCTTTGGTTTCTCCTGCGCCGCTCTGTGCTCAACTCAACTCTGTTTATACTCCGTGACTTATTGAGGGCCGTAATAATCGCGCGACACAACGAATCGATAATGAAATTCGTTGCCAACTATTTGAATAATTGATTATTATCGATTGCATCTATTCGTTGTTGCAGCCCTCGGGTCAAGCCGCCGTGTGGTCCTACCAGCAGGTCCAGGATCCAGGGGGTGAGGGGCTCAAAGCCGGGGAAGCGCAGCCTCAGGTCCTTCAGGAGGCGGATCAGCACTTTGACCCTGAAGAGGAGAACCAGGTGATCACAACGCGCTGCAGCCTGAAGGGCCAATGAGCTGAGAGACTCACGTGGACTGGGAGGCGTTCTCCTCAAACCAGCGGGCGTGGCGGATGGCAGCCAGAGCGCTCTGCAGCACCTTGATGTCCACTGACGGGAAAACAACAACAACAAACCCTCAGATCAACATCTTAGTTTCAACCAGGCACATTTAGTTCGTGAGAACTGAAAGGTTTTTACAGGCCGACTTATGAATATGAATCTGTTGCAGAAGCACCGCTGGCTCAGAAAACACCAAGTGTGTGTGTGTGGGGCGGCCCGAGTCAAGTGTCCCGAAAACAAAGAGCTAGCCGTCAGCATGAGCACCACCTAGAATATCACGACACTCCACATCAAACTCAAAACGCCTCACACATCAGAACTAAAATAAAAAATACAAACGTTGGACCAGAAACACGTGTGAACTCTGGAGATTATTTAATCACCTTTCTATCCAAACAGAGCATAATGATCCAAAATGGAAGTTCATATACATTTATAAATAAAAATCTTTTAAAACTTGTTCCCAGCCAGCAGAGAGATGAAGTAGAGGCCTGACAGGCTCATGGAGTGTGTGTGTGCTACGGGGTTAAATGCCGTGTACACATTAGTGTTTGTTTGTTGACGTGTTCTCTCTTACGGTGAAGCTCGGGGTCCAGCTTGCGCAGGTTGGGCGGCACGGTGGTGATGAGGATCTTGACCGTGGAGTCAGCTGAACTGACCTCAAAGCCCGTCTCATTGGTCAGCATGGACAGCACTGAAACACAAACACACGAGTTTCATAGAACACACTGTAAACACGGTCTTATCGTCTGAGGTATCGACCAATCAGAAGCGTAGAGCCAGTGAACACTGACGGTCCAGAGGAGTTTACCTTCCGCGGCGTCTTGTGTCCGGAGGGACTCCACCACTTTGTTGCCTAGAGCAGCGACGGCCTCCACTGAGAGGAGAGCATCACACACACACACACACATCGGATCAGACGACTCCAAGTAAAGAAAAACACCACGAGCCAAACAACCGTCTGAGACAACCAGAGAGCCCAGACCGGCTCTTCAGCATCGGTACGTAATGTTCTGGCCAAATGCTTCCGTCATCACGTTTAGTGACAGGGACACACGTAAACTGTATTGGATCAGCACTGGTACTGAAACATTGGACTCTGAACCCGGTCAGAACAACAGACTACAGCTCAGGTCCTCGGCCGGTGGGAACAGTCTGAGTCTCTGAGCTCCACCAGACTGAAGAGGCCCCCGGGGGCCACGACTATACGACCTCATCCTGAACCACAGCCTCAACAACCAGCAGCTAGCAGACGACTTCTCTGGAAGGTTCTGTGGGTGATGGATGTCTGACAGCAACACTCATCACCCACATGTCGGGAGGATCTTGAGGATCACGACCAGGTCGGCCACGTTGTGTCCCGTCGTCATGGTTCCCTTCTTGTAGGAGCCCACCTGACGCACTTCTTCAATTTGCTTTAAAGAAACACAGGAACAACATTAACATGTCATGTGGGCCAACTTTAAGACACACGTCATATCGGCAGGCTCCACGTCCATCAACGACATCGAGAGGACATTAGACAAACAGTCTCACGTGATGTTTTGATGCCTTCAGTCACACGCCTGTGTCGTCATTCATTTCACACGGATACGTGACTGAAGGTGTCTCTAGGGGGAGGAGTCAGAGGAGTCATGGTGCAGTGAAGGAAACAAGAGGACTCACCACTTCAAAGTTTCCCGGGGCCACAATCAGGTTGTCGATGACGTTGTTGATCTTTGTGACCAGCGACAGGATGGCGGACTAGACGGGGACAGCACACATCAGTCAGGGAGCAAACACCAAGTGAGCCGCGCGGTGGGCGGGACGGGGGCGTGGCCTCACCTGCTCTGCAGGAGTGGGGCTCAGGTCCTGGTTCCTCTTCAGCAGACACTCGCTGAACGCCGTCTCATCGGGCGCAGGCTTCACGCGGGGGAACGCCATCTCACACTGCGGAGGACACGCCCACGTCAGACCTCAGGGGTGTTCTTCTGGAGGCCGGCCCCTTTCTGACGGTTACACGCCGTGGTCTGTAGACCGTCAGTAACACCCCGTTGTCTGTAGACCGTCAGTAACACCCCGTGGTCTGTAGACCGTCAGTAACACCCCGTGGTCTGTAGACCGTCAGTAACACCCCGTGGTCTGTAGACCGTCAGTAACACCCCGTGGTCTGTAGACCGTCAGTAACACCCCGTGGTCTGTAGACCGTCAGTAACACCCCGTGGTCTGTAGACCGTCAGTAACACCCCGTGGTCTGTAGACCGTCAGTAACACCCCGTGGTCTGTCAGTAACACCCCGTGGTCTGTAGACCGTCAGTAACATCCCGTGGTCTGTAGACCGTCAGTAACACCCCGTGGTCTGTAGACCGTCAGTAACACCCCGTGGTCTGTAGACCGTCAGTAACACCCCGTGGTCTGTAGACCGTCAGTAACACCCCGTGGTCTGTAGACCGTCAGTAACACCCCGTGGTCTGTAGACCGTCAGTAACACCCCGTGGTCTGTAGACCGTCAGTAACACCCCGTGGTCTGTAGACCGTCAGTAACACCCCGTGGTCTGTAGACCGTCAGTAACACCCCGTGGTCTGTAGACCGTCAGTAACATCCCGTGGTCTGTAGACCGTCAGTAACACCCCGTGGTCTGTAGACCGTCAGTAACACCCCGTGGTCTGTAGACCGTCAGTAGGAGGGCTCCCTCTCCCCAGATTGAGGTGAAACACACACAGGTTTGAGTGCCACCTGAGAACATTCCAGAGTCTCAGGTGCTTTGCACACAGCTCTAAAACATGGGTTGTCTGGACCCAGGAGTAGGGGTCAAATGATGTGCCCGATTTCTTTGGTGTGCGGTGGCTAGAAATGACACGTTGTTCCTTCAACACCCTCTGAAACATCTCATCTCCCTGTGGGACCACGTCTCAGGGGCTGCAGGCGGAGGTCAAACACGCCCCCCCCCCCCCCCCCCCATTACAATCTATTTATTTACTCACCACATAAAAATCAAACGGGATGTGTGGGACAAACGGTCGGTACCTGAACGTAGAAAACAAAAAGAGTCAATCAGTGGCCATAAAAACAATCTGATGTAGATGATGTGGCATTGTTCATATTAATCTGAATTATTGAATCGGACTGTCCTATCCAGGTCCCTTCAAACCTCAGAATAAACAGACCGTAGCAGCTGAAGTATGAGACGGAGAGGACTCCCGCTGTGATTGCAATCGCATCGAGCTCGTGTTTTACATGTGACCAGAGAATAAATCCTCCCGTTGGAAAGGAGAGAACGAGAGAAGGTCGTTGGCTGAATTATTACTTTACCAGACATCCAATTTTGAGTGACGCCAACAGAATAGAGTTGAATGGACGGGATCATTTCACACCAACGCGAGGCGATACGGATAAAAGCTGTTGTCATTATGGTTCCTTATGGTCATAACACTTGTGTATTATGCAAGTATGGCAGAAAATATATCCTGACTTTGTTCCTTCCTTATATTTTGTTAGTAAGCAAATCATGGGATACATATTTTTGTATTGAAATAAATCTTAAATATGAAAGATGATTATAAGTCTCCATGCGTAAATAAAGATGGATGGAGCATCTACGACTGGTTTGTTTACACACACCGACAGAAACACCATTACATCTTTACCTGGGCGGCCTTTTCAAGTTACGTGTGATAATATTTACGATTATCCCAATAATGGAACGACATCACCATCAGCTTTGTGAATGTTTATTAATCATACGTCTTGTTTTGTTCAAATAAATGGAAAGCCATAGTGTCTCAGGTAGGCTTAACACTGCTGTTCAGTCTGTATTTATTTACTTGAGTGCACTCAATGTGATTGGGATATGGCCGTTTATCCTTTCATTACTTTTCCATGACTAAACGAAAATGTCCATGACCAAACTGAAATCTCGGTATAAACATGAACAATTTAGAACATTTTGCGTATTGAGAGCGTATGTCGGCTTCTATTTTAGGCCTGGAAATGACCATTTTAAAATTCCATGACCCTTTCAGGTTTTCCATGACCCTGGGAGTGGGCCAGTCTGTTGTTTCAGGAAGGGGATGTGTTTTCACATCAGTCGTGCCACTCAGCTCAGACGGGACAGAGTTTACAGGGTTCTGACACATTTTGACCAATGGATTTCCAAGACTTTTAACCAAATTTCCATGACCAAACTGAAATCTTGGCATAAACATGAAAACTGTAGAAAATGTTGCGTATTGAGAGCTATCGCTGGCTTATATTTTGAGCGTCTTTCTTTAAAAACATTAATTATTTTAAACTCCGCGTGAATGAACATGTGATTTTAACAAATTTCCATGACTTTTCCAAAAATTATGATTTAAGTTTTTTCCATGACTTTTCCAGGCCTGGAAATGACCATTTTAAAATTCCTTGACCGTTTCAGGTTTTCCATGACCGTACGAACCCAGGGTTTACAATGTGTTTACATGTTTAATTATATACAGAATGCCCCCTGACGCGTTCCAGATACATGAAGGCTGCAGGCGGCTGGACTTACCCCTGGACCAGCCCTCCGCGGGAGCCGAAGCGGCCTCCCCGTCCCCGGCCGCGGTCCCCTCTGCACACACAACACACACGTCGGCATTGATCAAAGCTGTTGTTCAGAGTCCTGACACACACTGACGTGACGCCGTGGCGACTCACTGGGGAACCACTTCACCTCGCGAAGCTAACGCTGGTATCTGCTGCTCCGTCCCCACACACACCTGTCTGCGTTTCATTCATTCTTGTAGCTCCTTGGCTAGGCGGCTAGCTGCCTCAGCCCGCTGGTAAGTCATGGGATATAGCGTACCGTTGATTCTGTCAAAGTAACACGCATCTCCTGTAGCTCCAGAATGAGCTAACAAATATACATACATGTATATATATATATATATACACACATTATATATACACACGCTGTAAGGCGATACATGACGTTTATAACACGGCTACCGTTCCTCTCCAACATGTTAGCTAATAGCCAAACAGTGCACGCTGCTAGCGTCACGTTAGCTAGGGGGACGGTGAGATACTACGGGCAACGCTTCTGTTGTAAAATGTACAATTAAACAAGATGTAATGTTAAATGCAGTAAAACATAATTACCTCATTGCGTACGACGTTTTGAAAATAGAAAATGGAAATCTTATGAGAACTATGAACCGTTTCTCTGTGATGCTGCTGCAGCTCCTGGTGATGCTACTGAAGCTACCGCTGCTACGGCTTCTTCTTCTTCTTCTTCTTCTTCGGTGGTGCCTATAGTGGAGCACTATCGCCACCTACTGTTGCAATAAGGAGTCATTCGCTTATATTGTGCCCGTCAGTCAAGTATCTTTGAAGTGATGATGTGTTTAGGGCGTAATTCCCAGGCAATTATATATTAAATACATGTCCATCAACCATTTACCCCCCAACACAGTCTTTAATATGGGTCTCTCATGGGAAACAGGACTGGAACAGTTTAGCAACATGAACACTCACTGTAGCGCCTACAAGACACCGACTCAGGGTACCAAACCCAGAGAGGAAGACATGTGTCTTGAGAGAAACGAGGCATCCTTTCCTCTTAAGTGTCACATGTGGAGACACAGGTTTCTGATGATGGCTGATCAGTCGCCTTTAACAGCTGGAGAGACTTCTCAGAAGTTTGTGTCTGCACACATGATCACTATAACACTAATAAAGACACAGTAATCATCACAGTATAATACGAATAAAGACACAGTAATCATCCCTGTATAATACTGATAAAGGCACAGTAATCATCCCTGTATAATACTAATAAAGACACAGTAATCATCACTGTATAATACTAATAAATACACAGTAATCATCACTGTATAATACTAATAAAGACACAGTAATCATCACTGTATAATACTAATGAAGACACAGTAATCATCACTGTATAATACTAATGAAGACACAGTAATCATCACTGTATAATACTAATAAAGACACAGTAATCATCACTGTATAATACTAATGAAGACACAGTAATCATCCCTGTATAATACTAATAAAGACACAGTAATCATCCCTGTATAATACGAATAAAGACACAGTAATCATCACTGTATAATACTAATAAAGAGACAGTAATCATCCCTGTATAATACTAATAAAGACACAGTAATCATCCCTGTATAATACTAATAAAGACACAGTAATCATCCCTGTATAATACTAATAAAGACACAGTAATCATCACTGTATAATACTGATAAAGACACAGTAATCATCACTGTATAATACTAATAAAGACACAGTAATCATCACTGTATAATACTAATAAAGAGACAGTAATCATCCCTGTATAATACTAATAAAGACACAGTAATCATCCCTGTATAATACTAATAAAGACACAGTAATCATCACTGTATAATACTAATAAAGAGACAGTAATCATCCCTGTATAATACTAATAAAGACACAGTAATCATCCCTGTATAATACTAATAAAGACACAGTAATCATCACTGTATAATACTAATAAAGACACAGTAATCATCACTGTATAATACTGATAAAGACATAGTAATCATCCCTGTATAATACTAATAAAGACACAGTAATCATCACTGTATAATACTAATAAAGACACAGTAATCATCACTGTATAATACTAATAAAGACATAGTAATCATCCCTGTATAATACTAATAAAGACACAGTAATCATCACTGTATAATACTGATAAAGACATAGTAATCATCCCTGTATAATACTAATAAAGACACAGTAATCATCCCTGTATAATACTAATAAAGACACAGTAATCATCCCTGTGGGGATATTTTCTCTCCCTAGCCTGTTACCTGTTTAACAAACTGCATTGAGTATCTTTACTCTGTCTGTTGACACAGGATCGATTGGCAGGATGCGTTGGTCTCATTTAGGATTTAATTGCGTCTGTATGTTTTGAAATTCTGCTTCTGATTTCTGATCTTTCACAGGAACACGTGGAACAAAAGGTAATAGTTACAGACTTGAAAATTAAAAGGAAAAAAAAGCCTGTTGTTTGGTCTCCTCCCAGTTGGACGGGCTTGGAGAACCTCTAAATGGAGGCATCCAGGAGGCCCAAACCACCTCAGCTGACTCCTTTCGAGGGTTCCGAGCTCCGTACTCTATCTCTAAGGCTCCTACGGAGGAAACTCATCTCCTTACCCTATCTCTAAGGCTCCTACAGAGGAAACTCATCTCCTTACCCTATCACAAAGGCTCCTACGGAGGAAACTCATCTCCTTACTCTATCTCTAAGGCTCCTACAGAGGAAACTCATCTCCTTACTCTATCTCTAAGGCTCCTACAGAGGAAACTCATCTTCTTACCCTATCTCTAAGGCTCCTACAGAGGAAACTCATCTCCTTACCCTATCACAAAGGCTCCTAGGGAGGAAACTCATCTCCTTACTCTATCTCTAAGGCTCCTACAGAGGAAACTCATCTCCTTACTCTATCTCTAAGGCTCTTCAGAGGAAACTCATCTCCTTACTCTATCTCTAAGGCTCCTACAGAGGCACCTCATCTCCTTACTCTATCTCTAAGGCTCCTAGGGAGGAAACTCATCTCCTTACTCTATCTCTAAGGCTCCTACAGAGGAAACTCATCTCCTTACCCTATCTCTAAGGCTCCTACGGAGGAAACTCATCTCCTTACCCTATCTCTAAGGCTCCTACAGAGGAAACTCATCTCCTTACCCTATCTGAAAGGCTCCTACGGAGGAAACTCATCTCCTTACTCTATCTCTAAGGCTCCTATGGAGGAAACTCATCTCCTTACTCTATCTCTAAGGCTCCTACAGAGGAAACTCATCTCCTTACCCTATCTCTAAGGCTCCTATGGAGGAAACTCATCTCCTTACCCTATCTCAAAGGCTCCTACGGAGGAAACTCATCTCCTTACCCTATCTCAAAGGCTCCTACGGAGGAAACTCATCTCCTTACCCTATCTCTAAGGCTCCTACAGAGGAAACTCATCTCCTTACCCTATCTCTAAGGCTCCTACGGAGGAAACTCATCTCCTTACCCTATCTCTAAGGCTCCTACGGAGGAAACTCATCTCCTTACCCTATCTCTAAGGCTCCTACGGAGGAAACTCATCTCCTTACCCTATCTCTAAGGCTCCTACAGAGGAAACTCATCTCCTTACTCTATCTCTAAGACTCCTACAGAGGAAACTCATCTCCTTACTCTATCTCTAAGACTCCTACAGAGGAAACTCATCTCCTTACTCTATCTCTAAGGCTCCTACAGAGGAAACTCATCTCCTTACCCTATCTCTAAGGCTCCTACAGAGGAAACTCATCTCCTTACTCTATCTCTAAGACTCCTACAGAGGAAACTCATCTCCTTACTCTATCTCTAAGGCTCCTACAGAGGCACCTCATCTCCTTACTCTATCTCTAAGGCTCCTAGGGAGGAAACTCATCTCCTTACTCTATCTCTAAGGCTCCTACAGAGGAAACTCATCTCCTTACCCTATCTCTAAGGCTCCTAGAGGAACCTCATCTCCTTACCCTATCTCTAAGGCTCCGACAGAGGAAACTCATCTCCTTACCCTATCTGAAAGGCTCCTACGGAGGAAACTCATCTCCTTACTCTATCTCTAAGGCTCCTAGAGGAACCTCATCTCCTTACTCTATCTCTAAGGCTCACAGGAAACTCATCTCCTTACCCTATCTCTAAGGCTCCTACAGAGGAACCTCATCTCCTTACTCTATCTCTAAGGCTCACAGAGGAACTCATCTCCTTACCCTATCTCTAAGGCTCCTACAGGAAACTCATCTCCTTACTCTATCTCTAAGGCTCCTAGAGGAAACTCATCTCCTTACTCTATCTCTAAGGCTCCTAGAGGAAACTCATCTCCTTCCTCTATCTCTAAGGCTCCGACAGAGGAATCTCATCTCTTTACTCTATCTCTAAGGCTCCTAGAGGAACTCATCTCCTTCCTCTATCTCTAAGGCTCATACAGAGGAAACTCATCTCCTTACTCTATCTCTAAGACTCCTACAGAGGAAACTCATCTCCTTACTCTATCTCTAAGACTCCTACAGAGGAAACTCATCTCCTTACTCTATCTCTAAGGCTCCTAGAGGAAACTCATCTCCTTCCTCTATCTCTAAGGCTCCTACAGGAAACTCATCTCCTTACTCTATCTCTAAGGCTCCTACGGAGGAAACTCATCTCCTTACTCTATCTCTAAGGCTCCTATGGAGGCTCATCTCCTTACTCTATCTCTAAGGCTCCTGGACGAGGAAACTCATCTCCTTACTCTATCTCTAAGGCTCCTACAGAGGAAACTCATCTCCTTACCCTATCTCTAAGGCTCCTACGGAGGAACTCATCTCCTTACCCTATCTCTAAGGCTCCTACAGGAAACTCATCTCCTTACCTATCTCTAAGGCTCCTACAGAGGAACCTCATCTCCTTACTCTATCTCTAAGGCTCCTGGAGGAAACTCATCTCCTTACTCTATCTCTAAGGCTCCTGGAGGAACTCATTCCTTACCCTATCTCTAAGGCTCCTGAGGAAACTCATCTCCTTACTCTATCTCTAAGGCTCCTGGGGAAACTCATCTCCTTACTCTATCTCTAAGGCTCTCATCTCCTATCTCTAAGGCTCCTGAGGAAACTCATCTCCTTACTCTATCTCTAAGGCTCCTACAGAGGAAACTCATCTCCTTACTCTATCTCTAAGGCTCCTACAGAGGAACTTCATCTCCTTACTCTATCTCTAAGGCTCCTACAGAGGAAACTCATCTCCTTACTCTATCTCTAAGGCTCCTAGGAGGAAACTCATCTCCTTACTCTATCTCTAAGGCTCCTGGAGGAAACTCATCTCCTTACCCTATCTCTAAGGCTCCTATGGAGAACTCATCTCCTTACCCTATCTCTAAGGCTCCTGGAGGAAACTCATCTCCTTACCCTATCTCTAAGGCTCCTACGGAGAAACTCATCTCCTTACTCTATCTCTAAGGCTCCTGGAGGAAACTCATCTCCTTACCCTATCTCTAAGGCTCCTCAGGAAACTCATCTCCTTACCCTATCTCTAAGGCTCCTAGAGGAACTCATCTCCTTACCCTATCTCAAAGGCTCCTGGAGGAAACTCATCTCCTTACCCTATCTCTAAGGCTCCTACGGAGGAAACTCATCTCCTTACCCTATCTCTAAGGCTCCTACAGAGGAAACTCATCTCCTTACCCTATCTCTAAGGCTCCTGCAGGAAACTCATCTCCTTACCCTATCTCTAAGGCTCCTGGAGGAAACTCATCTCCTTACTCTATCTCTAAGGCTCCTAGAGGAAACTCATCTCCTTACTCTATCTCTAAGGCTCCTACAGAGGACACTCATCTCCTTAGCCTATCTCTAAGGCTCCTACAGAGGAAACTCATCTCCTTACCCTATCTCTAAGGCTCCTACAGAGGAAGCTCATCTCCTTACTCTATCTCTAAGGCTCCTATGGAGGAAACTCATCTCCTTACTCTATCTCTAAGGCTCCTACAGAGGAAACTCATCTCCTTACCCTATCTCTAAGGCTCCTGGAGGAAACTCATCTCCTTACCCTATCTCTAAGGCTCCTCAGGAAACTCATCTCCTTACCCTATCTCTAAGGCTCCTGGAGGAAACTCATCTCCTTACCCTATCTCTAAGGCTCCTAGAGGAAACTCATCTCCTTACTCTATCTCTAAGGCTCCTACAGAGAAACTC
This sequence comes from Pseudoliparis swirei, assembly GCF_029220125.1. Classification (NCBI taxonomy): domain Eukaryota; kingdom Metazoa; phylum Chordata; class Actinopteri; order Perciformes; family Liparidae; genus Pseudoliparis; species Pseudoliparis swirei. Next base: position 1,027,734 of record NC_079388.1, read on the forward strand.
ATCTCCTTACTCTATCTCTAAGACTCCTGAGGAAACTCATCTCCTTACTCTATCTCTAAGGCTCCTGAGGAAACTCATCTCCTTACTCTATCTCTAAGGCTCCTGAGGAAACTCATCTCCTTACTCTATCTCTAAGGCTCCTAGAGGAACCTCAGCTCCTTACTCTATCTCTAAGGCTCCTAGGGAACTCATCTCCTTACTCTATCTCTAAGGCTCCTGAGGAAACTCATCTCCTTACTCTATCTCTAAGGCTCCTAGAGAAACTCATCTCCTTACTCTATCTCTAAGGCTCCTGAGGAAACTCATCTCCTTACCCTATCTCTAAGGCTCCTACGGAGAACTCATCTCCTTACCCTATCTCTAAGGCTCCTACAGCAAGCTCATCTCCTTACCCTATCTCTAAGGCTCCTGAGGAAACTCATCTCCTTACTCTATCTCTAAGGCTCCTAAGGAAACTCATCTCCTTACCCTATCTCTAGGCTCCTACAGAGGAAACTCATCTCCTTACCCTATCTCTAAGGCTCCTAGAGGAAACTCATCTCCTTACCCTATCTCAAAGGCTCCTGAGGAAACTCATCTCCTTACCCTATCTCTAAGGCTCCTACGGAGGAAACTCATCTCCTTACCCTATCTCTAAGGCTCCTACAGAGGAAACTCATCTCCTTACCCTATCTCTAAGGCTCCTACAGAGGAAACTCATCTCCTTACTCTATCTCTAAGGCTCCTACAGAGGAAACTCATCTCCTTACTCTATCTCTAAGGCTCCTACAGAGGAAACTCATCTCCTTACTCTATCTCTAAGGCCTACAGAGGAAACTCATCTCCTTACCCTATCTCTAAGGCTCCTACAGAGGAAACTCATCTCCTCTATCTCTAAGGCTCATCTCCTTACCCTATCTCTAAGGCTCCTACAGAGGAAACTCATCTCCTTACCTATCTCTAAGGCTCCTGCAGAGAAACTCATCTCCTTGCCTCTCTTGCTCTAAGGCTCCTGAGGCCACTTTCATTTCCTTACTGTGTGTGTATGTGACAAATAAAACATCTTGAATCTTGAATCCTTACCGTATCTCTAAGGCTCCTACGGAGGAAACTCATCTCCTTACCCTATCTCTAAGGCTCCTAGAGGAAACTCATCTCCTTCCTCTATCTCTAAGGCTCCTACAGAGGAAACTCATCTCCTTACTCTATCTCTAAGACTCCTACAGAGGAAACTCATCTCCTTACTCTATCTCTAAGGCTCCTACAGAGGAAACTCATCTCCTTACTCTATCTCTAAGGCTCCTACAGAGGAAACTCATCTCCTTACCCTATCTCTAAGGCTCCTATGGAGGAAACTCATCTCCTTACTCTATCTCTAAGGCTCCTACAGAGGAAACTCATCTCCTTACCCTATCTCAAAGGCTCCTACGGAGGAAACTCATCTCCTTACCCTATCTCAAAGGCTCCTACGGAGGAAACTCATCTCCTTACTCTATCTCTAAGGCTCCTATGGAGGAAACTCATCTCCTTACTCTATCTCTAAGGCTCCTAAAGAGGAAACTCATCTCCTTACTCTATCTCTAAGGTTCCTACAGAGGAAACTCATCTCCTTACTCTATCTCTAAGGCCCCTACAGAGGAAACTCATCTCCTTACTCTATCTCTAAGGCTCCTACAGAGGAAACTCATCTCCTGACTCTATCTCTAAGGCTCCTACAGAGGAAACTCATCTCCTTACTCAATCTCTAAGGCTCCTACGGAGGAAACTCATCTCCTTACTCTATCTCTAAGGCTCCTAGAGGAAACTCATCTCCTTACTCTATCTCTAAGGCTCCTACAGAGGAAACTCATCTCCTTACTCTATCTCTAAGGCTCCTACGGAGGAAACTCATCTCCTTACTCTATCTCTAAGGCTCCTACAGAGGAAACTCATCTCCTTACTCTATCTCTAAGGCTCCTACAGAGGAAACTCATCTCCTTACTCTATCTCTAAGGCTCCTACAGAGGAAACTCATCTCCTTACTCTATCTCTAAGGCTGAGCCCGGCCACCCTACGGAGGAAACTCATTTTGGCTGTTTGTATTCGCGACCTTGTTTGACCTTGCTTGACAGTCGCACCGATCCGCCTGTCGATCTCTCTCCATCTTACCCTCACTCGTGAACAAGTCCCCGAGATACTTGAACTCCTTCGCTTGGGGTAGGCACTCCACCGGTTTCTGGCAGAGCACCACGGCCTCAGATGTGGAGGCGCTGACTCTCATCCCCCCCGCTGCAAAACGCCCCAGTGAAGGCTGGAGGTCACGGTCCAAGGAGGACCACATCATCTGCAAACAGCAGAGAGGAGACCCCGAGACCCCTGACCCCCATGTCCCTGACCCCATGTCCCTGACTCTCATGTCCCTGACCCCCATGTTCCTGACCCCCATGTCCCTGACCCTCATGTCCCTGACTCTCATGTCCCTGACCCCCATGTCCCTGACCCTCATGTCCTGACCCTCATGTCCCTGACCCTCATGTACCTGACCCTCATGTCCCTGACCCTCATGTCCCTGACTCTCATGTCCCTGACTCTCATGTTCCTGACTCTCATGTCCCTGACCCCCATGTCCCTGACCCTCATGTCCCTGACCCTCATGTCCCTGACCCCCTTGATCCTGACCCCCATGTCCCTGACCCTGTGGTCCTGACCCCATGTCCCTGACCCTCATGTCCCTGACCCTCATGTCCCTGACTCTCATGTCCCTGACCCCCATGTTTCTGACCCTCATGTCCCTGACTCTCATGTCCCTGACCCCCATGTCCCTGACCCTCATGTCCCTGACCCTCATGTTCCTGACCCTCATGTCCCTGACTCTCATGTCTCTGACCCCCATGTTTCTGACTCTCATGTCCCTGACCCCCATGTCCCTGACCCTCATGTCCCTGACTCTCATGTCCCTGACCCCCATGTCCCTGACCCTCATGTCCCTCACTCTCATGTCCCTGACCCTCATGTTCCTGACCCTCATGTCTCTGACCCCCATGTCCCTGCCCCTTATGTCCCTGACTATCATGTCCCTGACTCATGTTCCTGACTCTCATGTCCCTGACCCCCATGTCCCTGACCCCCTTGATCCTGACCCCATGTCCCTGACCATGCTGACCCCTTGATCCTGACCCACATGTTCCTGACCCCCTTGATCCTGACCCCATGTCCCTGACCCCCATGTCCACCCCATGTTCCTGACCCCATCCTGACCTCATGATCCTGACCCCATGTCCCTGACCCCCTTGATCCTGACCCCATGTCCCTGACCCCCATGTTCCTGACCCCCTTGAACCTGATCCCCATGTCCCTGACCCTCATGTCCCTGACCCCCATGTTCCTGACCCCCATGTTCCTGACCCCCATGTCCCTGACCCCCATGTTCCTGACCCCCTTGATCCTGACCCCCATGTCCCTGACCCCCATGTTCCTGACCCTCATGTCCCTGACCCTCATGTTCCTGACCCCCATGCGACATTGAAGAGGTGTGTCAGCCAAGACAGCCCAACAATGTCCAGCCCCCCTGTGGTCGGCCCTGCTGTCCCTTCCTGAGCCATTGGACGGTGTAGCAGGTCTGACCCCGCCACCCGTGGGCTTCCCCCACCAGCACCAAGGATCCGCCAGGTAGCAAGAGGTTTTGTTCACGGACATATTTATTTGCACACACAATGACACCGAGCAGACCGCAAAACACGCGCCTCTGCTCACCTCACCCTCCACTCTCAAGTGGGAGCTTTTATAAGGGCGGCCTCGGCTGCTGACTGATTGCCAATCACCAGCAGCCGAGGCCAAATCAGACACAGCTGCCCCACCCCCACCCTCGATTTAGGCGGGCTCCATCCGGCCTAGCCCCTCCCCCATGAGAGAGGGCGGGAGGGGCTCTGGGGACGGGACCGGGCTCGGGAGGAGGGCTCTGTGGGACCGGCTCAGGACGTGGGGCTCTGGGGTCGACTGGGACGGGGACGGGAGCTGGCCAGCCGAGATGGGGCGGGACGCAGGGTAACAAGCGCCACCGACGGGCCCCGGGATCAGGGTTGGTAGCAGCGTCCCGGGAACCAGGGTGACCTTCCCCCCGGGGTCCTGGAACATGGTCGGCAGCTCAGACGGCTCCTGGACCTCGGAGGTCGGCAGCTCCGACGGCTCCTGGACCTCGGGGGTCGGCAGCTCCGACGGGTCCTGGGGCTCTGGGGTCGGCAGCTCCGACGGGTCCTGGGGCTCTGGGGTCGGCAGCTCCGACGGGTCCTGGGGCTCTGGGGTCGGCAGCTCCGACGGGTCCTGGGGCTCTGGGGTCGGCAGCTCCGATGGGTCCTGGACCTCGGGGTTCGGCAGCTCCGACGGGTCCTGGACCTCGGGGTTCGGCAGCTCCGACGGGTCCTGGGGCTCTGGAGTCGGCAGCTCCGACGGGTCCCGGACCTCGGGGGTCGGCAGCTCCGACGGCTCCCGGGGCTCGGGGGTCGGCTGCGGCGACGGGTCATGGGGAACGGGAGTCTGCCACAGCGCCGGCGGGTTTCGGAGGGTTCCGAGGAACAGGCGGCTCTCCTCCGCCTGTGCCCGCCCCATCTCCTCTATCCGGGCCAGTATCTGGCCCAAGCTGCTCATCAGCTCTTCCTCCTGGTCTGGCTCCATCCCTTTCAGGCACTGGGTCCTCAGGGGCCCCACGTTGGGCTCCACTGTAGCAGGCCTGACCCCGCCACCCGTGGGCTTCCCCCACCAGCACCAAGGATCCGCCAGGCAGCAAGAGGTTTTGTTCACGGACATATTTATTTGCACACACAATGACACCGAGCAGACCGCAAAACACGCGCCTCTGCTCACCTCACCCTCCACTCTCAAGTGGGAGCTTTTATAAGGGCGGCCTCGGCTGCTGACTGATTGCCAATCACCAGCAGCCGAGGCCAAATCAGACACAGCTGCCACAGACGGTTTGCCAGAACCTCCTTGAGGCCAACCGAAGGTCGTCCTCCACGGCCTCCCCGAACTCCTCCCATGCACGAGTTTTCCCATCCGCAACCACCGCAGCTGCAGCCACCATATTGGAGACCAGCCAGGCCCGAAAGGCCTCCTTCTTCAGCTTGACGGCTTCCCCCACCGGGTTCTCGGGTTGCCGCCAAGACAGGCACCGATGACCTTCCGACCACAGCCCCTAACGGCCCGTCCACAATAGAAGGACCATGGTCCACTCGGATTCCATTTCCCCAACCACCCTCGGGATGTGGGAGAAGTTAATCCGGAGGTGGGAGTTGAAGACCTCCCGGGCTGAGCCTGGCGAGCTCCTGGGTCCGGCTCCGGCAGAGTGCTCCGGTCTCCCTTGACGAGGCACTCTGTGGCAAAATAAACTGAATCAATCAATCAATCATTTGGGACTGATGTCCCTCTTGGAGCAGCACCCAGGGATTCGAGACTAAAAAGGAACAAACCTCGGAAAGGTCTCAAGACATTTTTCAGGTGAAAGAGACCAACGCTATTTATGTCATGCCTCTCAACCACCAGGAGGGGGCGCCATCCTGCTTCATATGTTTCAATGAGACATTGTCCAGTTGAGGGCTCATGGATTATCCTGATAATGTCATTTGTATAGCCCTAATAACAAAACTAAGGTAAAGAGTATGTTCAAAACTTTCAAAAAAAGATTTTAAAAATAACTATTACTTTACACACGTGATCATTGGAGGAGATTATAATGATGTTTTTGCCTTAGAGAAAAAAATATATAAAAATACTAATATTACTGCTCTGAAGATAAAGCATAACATCATTTAAACTTTTTTGGCATTTTCATTTCCAATTGACAATCACTGATCCAGTCGTATTAGACAAACATAACATGTTCTCTCACAAAGGCTTGAGTAATTACTATTTAATTAAAAAGGTGAGATGAAAAACATGCACCCAGAATGGTAAAGAAACCTGTATAAAAAAATGTAATCCTTTATTACAGGTAATGAACATTTACTGAGCAACACAACAAATTTATCTTGAAGTCAAACGTTATTAAAAGAGACAAATGACAATATTAATTATACAATATACTTTACAGTATCTCTTCAGTAAATGTATCTGGTCTGACTTACTGAACGCTCTGCACTCGTATTTCTCTGTTCTAGTCATTGACCACTCAGTGGTTTAACACTACATGTCATCACACACTGATGGGAGGAGCCACCTGGCCCATCTATCAATTAGTGTAATATGGAAACAGGTCCTACATTAATATACCATTTAATATGATCACTTTTATTCATCAAGTGTCTTTTTTAACAGAAATAATAATGACACATTTATGTCCCACTGAGAGTCACTGTGCTTACGATGCAGTTAGCTTCATGCTAACATGTAAAACAGAGAGTATGTTTAAGCACATTAATACTGAGCTAACGTTAAAGGCACACATCACAGTATAATAGGTCTACTTTAATCTCTCTATATATCATTGGTGGGCCGTGTATTTTCTCCCTCGGCCTTCAATGCCGTCTTAGTACAGCTGACCAACCTAATGTAAGATATTATTTCACCAGTGTTCCGGTGCGGGGCTTTTATTGTGAAGGAGGAGACGGAAAGAGGAGTTGTGGGTTGTTAGTCGTATTCACGTGACACTGCGACAAGTGAAATAAAATGTTACATGAAGCGCAACACCTACAAATACATACCTGCAGAGTGCAGATAAATAAACACGCCATGACGGGATGCTGCGTCATTAACGGACAATGCTTGTAGTCCTCACCACCGTAATAAACACCATGACAAGAACACTGTGGGGGTGGGGTCTCTAATTGGCCTCGGCTGCTGGCTGATTGGTACTCAGCCAGCTGCTGTGGTTGATTGCCAATCAGCCAGCAGCCGAGGCAGCCAGAGCAGCTGGCTGAGTACCAATCAGCCAGCAGCCGAGACCAATTAGAGACCCCACCCCCACAGCTGCCACAAACACATTTACAAGAACCAGCCACATTTATATATAACAACACAATCAGACAGAACTGTGGCACTAAAACGCCTCACTCAATATAATCAGAAATAACCGTAAAAACAACAGACAAGTGAACACAACACTAGTGCAGAACACAACAAGCAGCTCACTGACTTCAAGTTAAAGTCCACCCTCCTCTCTTTGCCAACACACAGCTCAATGACGCGGTCCCCATGAACCGGCCTGAGACGAGCTGCTCTACTTCCATAGAGACGGTGGAGCTGACATCTGATTGGATAAAAGCTCCCGTTAAAATAAATTGCAGCGCTGCCGGATGGAAGCGCAGTAACAGAGGAAGTCAATAGTGTAAAACAAATTTAATATCTATAACTTTGTAATTATGTTGAGGCCTTCAGAGAAGGCTTAGAAGGCCCGGGCGGTCCGCCACTGGTCTATATGTATACTCTATAAAGTTACTTACATTTCTATGCCTTGACACTCAAAATGGCAACTGTTCTTAAACACTGAATCAAATATTTATATTTGATTTGGGTTCAATATTTTAACTCAAGACATGCCAAGTCTGAACACTATGAATTGTATTGTGCGGTTCATCCCCGAGACATGTGTAAGTTGTAGTTTAGTGCATACGGTACGCTTATCTTACGAAGAAAAACGTAACCGATATTTTATTGTCAATTAAATTAGCTATCTGAACAAATTTTTTCTATTTATTGTCTTACTAATATTTGTATGATGACTAACATTTACAGCTGTGTGTGTGTGACTCAAGTCAACCTGTGGGAAAGAATTAAGGAGTGTAGTTTCACTAGATTCATTTCAACCCTGGTAATAGTACAACATGCTCCTGCAACACCCGTTTTTTTCAATTAAATAGAATCACAATAAAGTGATAAAAAAAAGATTACATTTACAAAGATATCTACAAGCTCAATTAACCCTGTTTTCAAGCCAAAGTAAACCTGCATGTGAGGCCGATGTGCATTTACGTCTGAATCATACAATCAGTGACGCGGAGGAGATATCATTCATTTGGGGACCAGCCTCTAATCCCTGCCCATTCTTATCCTGATGAATAAAACCCTTGACGTGAAAGATAACAACACCATTTTTATAATCAAGCAGCAACGGAGCGCAGACCATCAGAGCAATATTGGACTAACAGTTACTGTCTTGTATCCACCATGGGACGACTGAGATGTCTGTGGCCCATGGCTCTGTGTTTGGTGACCATGGCGAGTTCAGGTAGGAAACACTCATTATGACTGGTGAAGAATGACATGTTGATATTTGTGTCATTTACAAGTCCTCAAATAAAGTTAGATGTCCTGCTCAATTTCCTGTCCTTGTGTTTTTGTGCATGTTAGTGAATTTAAATGAGAATACTTCATTGAACATGCTCAAGAGCCGAGAGCTTTTAAATGCCGACATCCGAGTGGTAATAGAGACATGCAGGTATAAATCAAGTGTCCGTTTTTGGTAATCTCAACACAAAGTTCAGACAGTGGCTTTTCAGGAGCTTTCAGTCGTATCACACAACCTCTCTCAGAGGTTTCCAGTTGCCATGGACTTGTAAATGCTAACAATGACATTCTTTGGAGCTCTTGAAGAACGTGTCCATGTTGTCCTCAATGCTTTGAAGTGACATGTTTGACGTTGATGGGACACATCAGTGGGAGTGATATTCTGGTGCATGTTTTTTTCTCTCCAATCAACCAAAAAGAAGTCAGAGTGAAGCGTGCAGGGCTTCCGCCTCTTCAGTCTCTTCCCTTGCATGACGTTCACAGTGTGGAGTGGCTGAGCTCTCCTCCAAGGAGAGTCTACAACATGTCAATTAAAATCACCAACAAGGTTTTCACACCTGCACTGCTCCACCAAGAATCTGAAGAATACCAGACCATGTATAAAGACGTCAATGACCTGGTAAGATGAACACGAGATAATGACCTTTTAGCTACTATGTACAAACATAAATGTAAATACAAAATACACTTTTTTGAAAACTTGTTTTCTTGCATAATGCTATTTGTTAAGCTAATACATACTAAAGAGAAAAAAAGGAAAATACACAAAGTTCAGATAAGAGGTTCCCCCCTACCTTTCCGCGACCATTTTGCAGATAGGAAGTTTTGCACTTATAAAACACAACACCGACAGTGAAAATGGAGGTAATAATGCAAAATGGAGGTAGTAGTGCTGTATGACTGCTGTTCACATGACATATTGCACTTCTGGCCATGGTAATGACCCCTTAGTTTCACTTACGGGGAACGGGAGTCTGCCAAGCGTCTTTTGGGGGAACTTTTCCTTTTCGATGTGACGGACCCGTGATAGAGGGTGTCATGTGTTGTATGTATTGTATACGTTTGTGATTTCTGCCCTACAGCAGTACTTAAAGCAACACTATGTAACTTTTGGACCTTAAAATAACAGCTTGAAAAAATTTGTGCCGCTACAATGACTTTTAATATGACGATTTGCGTCTCCGCTATTGCCATCGGGGGTCTGTGGGGAAATAACTCCGCTATGTAAGATTCTGGAGCCGCCCGGTATATCCGGCGGATGTACTCGACCTGCTTTCTGGCAGTGATTACGCAATGTCATATAGTGCCACTCGACGCTCGCAGCTACAGTATAAGGGTAGCTTTTATGTAGCTTTTGGTGTTGTCAACAATATTGTATTCGATCACACGTACTCCACATTTGCAGTCCCCCAAAACAAAAGGAAATGACTGCACGCGCGCCCCCCCCCCCCCCAAAAGCCGACAAACAGCTGATCGACCAGGCAGAGACGTGGCGAGGCGCCGCGTTCAATCCCCGCGCTACTTCACCCTAGTCCGGTCGGTGCTGGGCCAGTTCACAGTGTTCCTGCGCAGTCTTCTATTAGTGATCCCACCCGTTGGTATGAATCCAAAATAGAAAGTCGCCGGATTGCTGCCGTTCCGAGTCCGCCGTCGGTCAGCTCGCTCCAAACAAAAAAAAACTCGCGTCACCTCCCCCTCGTCACCTTTTATAACCCGTGACACGTACAAATAATAATAATAATAATATTATAATACAGGACAACACATGATCCCAACTCAATACAAGTGTATGCGAGGCTGCATCTATCGTCACTGGGTATTTATGACACTGAAATCGATACCTAAATACCTAAAACCTGAAGGGGGCGCCAAAAGTGAAAAGTTACATAGCATTGCTTTAAGTATTATTGGAGTCTCATGAATGCACCGATAGAAATACGGTTGCTATTCAATTAAATTCAGTTTATTTTATATAGCCCAATATCACAAATTACACACTCCCCTCAGAGGGCTTTACAATCTGTACACATACGACATCCCTGACCTTTGACCTCACATCAGATCAGGAAAAACTCCCAAGAAATAGAATAACCCTTTCAGGGGAAACAAGGTAAAAACCCTTCAGGAGAGCAATAGAGGAGGATCCCTCTCCAGGATGGACAGAACAATAGATCATGTGACCAGAAGAACAATAGATGTCATGTGACCAGATGAACAGAGTTACAAAAACATTCAATGAATATGACAGAAATTATGAATAATTAGTAGTAGGCATGGACCACGATCCTGCTTACTCCAAGGAGGAAGCAGAGTTAATATTGTGTGATGGAGAGATGACAATTCATCCATAAGGAGAGAGAGAAGAGGAGAGAGGTGCTCAGTGTATCCTAGAGGTGAGAGGAGCTCAGTGTATCCTAGAGGCGAGAGGTGCTCAGTGTATCCTAAATGTCCATAAGGAGAGAGGAGAGGAGAGAGGTGCTCAGTGTATCCTAGAGGAGAGAGGTGCTAAGTGTATCCTAGAGGAGAGAGGAGCTCAGTGTATCCTACAGGTGAGAGGTGCTCAGTGTATCCTAAACGTCCATAAGGAGAGAGGAGAGGAGAGAGGTGCTCAGTGTATCCTAGAGGTGAGAGGTGCTCAGTGTATCCTAAACGTCCATAAGGAGAGAGGAGAGGAGAGAGGAGCTCAGTGTATCCTAGAGGAGAGAGGAGAGAGGTGCTCAGTGTATCCTAACGTCCCCCAGCAGCCTCTCAGCCTATAGCAGCATCTCTAGGTCTAGACCAGGTGAACCTGGTTCAGGTCTAACTATAAGACCACCAAGGGGAAAGTCTTCAGTCTACATGAAGGGACGGTGCCTCCAGGACTGAAGGTGGAGCTGGTTCATAAAAGAGGAGGAGCTTGATACCTGAAGGCTCTGGCTCCTCCTACTTTAGACTCTAGGGACCACAAGTAGCCCCGCATTTAGTGAGGCAGCTCTCTAGTGGGGCAATATGGTACTACAAGCTCTCTAGTGGGGCAATATGGTACAACAAGCTCTCTAGTGGGGCAATATGGTACTACAAGCTCTCTAGTGGGACAATATGGTACTACAAGCTCTCTAGTGGGGCAATATGGTACAACAAGCTCTCTAGTGGGGCAATATGGTACTACAAGCTCTCTAGTGGGACAATATGGTACTACAAGCTCTCTAGTGGGGCAATATGGTACTACAAGCTCTCTAGTGGGACAATATGGTACTACAAGCTCTCTAGTGGGGCAATATGGTACTACAAGCTATTTAAGATATGATGGTGCATCACCAATCAAGGCTTTGTAGGTGAGGAGATACATTTAAAAAGTGATTCTTGATTTTACAGGGAGCCAGTGCATAGCAGCTAATGCAGGAGTGATGTGATCTCTTTTCTTAGTTTTAGTGAGAACACGAGCTGCAGCATTCTGGATCAACTGGAGGGACCTAAGAGACTTATTAGAGCAGCCTGATAATAAGGAGTTGACCTAAGAGACTTATTAGAGCAGCCTGATAATAAGAAGTTGACCTAAGAGACTTATTAGAGCAGCCTGATAATAAGGAGTTGCAGTAATCCAGTCTAGAAGTAACAAACGCGTGAACCAATTTTTCTATACACAGTAAAGGGCAAGCTAGCTTGCTCCCCATTGGCTAGGAATGCTTGGTGATTTGTCTGGATGCAGTCCAGCTGCAAGGTAGGGTGAGCAGTAATGACATATGTGCTCAACATTACATTATAGTCCATTGTCACTGTACTATTACCTCTTTATTTAGGTTACGGATGAGTTGTTGATCTGTCGATGTTTTTTTCTTCTTTTGCAGTTGGAACAAGTCTATAACTGCACTTCCGACAAAATATGTCCTACAAATAAGTTCTATGGAGGTGTTATCGCAATGACGTTCAGGTATCATCAATATCATTCATTTCTGAATCATAAAGGTACAGCGTATATAGTCTGCCAGATGATAGTGGCAGCACAGACTCCACTTCCTGGCACAAGAGGAACAACAGCAGGTTGGAGGCTGATATTTAGTATTTTAGTATTTCATAATTTTCTCCAAAGTCCTACTACATTTGCATGTATATATGCAAGTAAATGTACATATTTGCCAAAAGTACATCACAGGAACATGAGGAATATAGATTCAATTCAATTCAATTCAGTTTATTTGTATATCCCAATTTCACAAATTACAAATTTGTCTCGGAGTGCTTTACAATCTGTACACATAGACATCCCTGCCCCAAAACCTCACGTCGGATCAGGAAAAACTCCCAATTAACCCTTCAGTGTCAGGCCCCAGCCTGACTGTTAGTTTTTGCTTCACTTCCTCACCTTCCTGGCTGGCGTGGGCGTGGTTTCCGGCTCCCTTCATTCCAACTACACACACCTGCTCCCCGTTTGGTCATCAGCACACCTGCCTTCCATTCACTAATCATCTCTTCAGGATAAAACCCCGGGTTCTCCCTCCATCACATGGCTGGATCGTACTGTAGATCTCCGTGGGATCATCAGCTCTTCTACCACCGGTCTACGCCAACCCACGCCCCGCCATCGCCAACCTCCACAGCCCCGGACTACTCCTCTCCTATCCCCCTTGGACAATTATCTATCCCTATAATAAATACACCCTTCTAGGGGTTTTTGTACAACGCCTGTCTCTGCCTCTGGTTCTGCGCTTGGGTTCGCACTCCGTGCCAAACCCTAACAGAACGATCCAGCCTACTATGGACCCAGCGGAATCGGAGAGTTTCCGGCAGGCCCTCACCCACCAAGGAGCGCTCGTGGTGCAGCACAAAAGACTTCTTCACGAGACACTCACCGCCCTCCAAACCCTCAACACCCAGGTCCAGCACCTCACCTGCAAGGTAGACCAAGTCCTTTCACCCCCCGATTCCTCTACCTCCTCCGGAGAGGTCACTGGGCCTCCACCCCAGCTCAACGCTTCTCCCCCATCTCACCCCTCTCCACCTAACCAGCGATCATCATTTCCTCATGAGGCTAGGATAGCTCTCCCTAGGAGTTACGATGGCAGGTTAGGAGATTGTCGCGCATTTCTTATGCAGTGCGCATTTGTTTTCCAACATCAGTCAGTTATGTATGTGTCTGAGCAGGTAAGAGTAGCATATGTCACAAATTTATTGTCTGGTAGAGCACTTACGTGGGCGGAGTCCACGCTGTCTAGGGGATCGGAGATGAATAGTTCCTATTCAGCTTTTACAGAAGAGTTTAGGAGAGTTTTTGATCACCCTAGCCGAGGGATAGATGCTGCCAGCCAATTATTCTCGCTCTCCCAGGCTAGTCATAGCGTAGCCGAATACGCAGTTGAATTTAGAATTATAGCTTCTAATAGTGGATGGAATGATGACGCCTTACGCTGTGCATTCCGTAGGGGATTGAGCGATGAGGTGAAGGATGGGTTAGCGGTCAGGGACAGGGCTACTAGTCTAGACAACCTCATAGAGCTTTCCATCAGGCTAGACAATCGCCTACAGGAGCGTAGACGAGAGAAGTCACATAGACCCACAGACTACAATTCCCATGTGCCCCGGCATCAGCGCTTCTCCCAGAGCAGAACTCCCAATCTAGAGCCACTCCACGGCTCGTTAATCGGTCTTCTTCACCCAGTGAGGAGGAGCCCATGCAGTTGGGTCGCACCAGAATATCTCCAACAGAACGACAGCGCAGAGTTTCCATGGGAATGTGTCTTTACTGTGGAGCTCCTGGGCATGTCATCGCACTGTGTCCCCAGCGGCCAAAAGAGCTGGCCCGTCAGTAGCAATGGGCGTACTGGCGAGTCCAACCAGATCCACACTGCCCATTCAACCCCGTAAGCAGCTTGATGCCTCCATCTTGTGGGAGGATCAGGTATTGCCCGTTAACACTCTGATTGACTCGGAGCCGATGAAAGCTTCATTGATGTGGAGTTTGTGAGAGAAGCAGGCATTCCCACGGAGGTCCTGGAAGTCCCTCTAGAAGCCCGCGCACTAGATGAAGGTCTGCTGGCCTGTGTTACCCATCGCACAGTTCCTGTTACTCTCCTATTGTCCGGTAATCATCGGGAGATGGTTCAGCTCTATGTTCTCAAGACACCCACTACGCGTCTGGTTCTAGGACGTCCCTGGCTGGAGTGCCACAACCCACAGATCGATTGGACCACCGGCATGATCAATGGATGGAGCGTGTTCTGTCACTCTCACTGTCTGCAGTCCGCCCAAACACCTGGCAGGACCACGCCGGTCAGACCTATCTCCACCCCACCCGATCTGTCCTTAGTGCCTTCCCAGTACCATGACCTGGCAGATGTGTTCAGTAAGGAGCGGGCACTCTCTTCCTCCTCATCGTCCCTACGATTGCGCAATCGATCTCCTTCCAGGAGCCCCGTTGCCCTCAAGTCGATTGTTCAATTTGTCCCGTCCAGAGAAGGAAGCCATGGAGAAATATATTCGAGAGTCCCTAGCTGCCGGACTCATCACGCCTTCCTCGTCTCCTGTCGCAGCTGGCTTCTTCTTTGTTAGCAAGAAGGATAAGACTCTGCGCCCGTGTATTGATTACCGGGGCTTGAATAACATCACCATCAAGAATAAGTATCCCTTACCTCTCATCAGATCAGCATTCGAACCACTTCATGGGGCCACCATATTCTCCAAACTGGACCTCAGAAATGCCTACCACCTAGTTCGGATTCGTAAGGATGACGAGTGGAAGACGGCATTCAACACTCCCCTGGGTCACTTCGAGTACAGGGTCATGCCTTTCGGCCTTACGAATGCCCCTGCCATCTTCCAAGCCTTGGTAAACGATGTCCTCCGGGACATGCTGAACCGGTTCGTTTTCGTGTACCTCGACGACATTCTCATCTTTTCTAACAGCAAAGAGGAACACATTCAGCATGTACGTTTCGTTCTCCAGAGACTCATGGAGAACAAGCTTTACGTCAAGGCAGAGAAGTGCAAGTTCCATGTCACCTCTGTTGACTTCCTAGGCTACATTATCGAGGAGGGGCAAGTCAAGACTGATCCTCTGAAGGTCCAGGCGGTAAAGGAGTGGCCAACACCTGCAAATCTGAAGCAACTCCAGCGCTACCTTGGATTTGCAAACTTCTACCGTCGGTTCATCAGAGACTACAGTCGAGTGGCAGCTCCACTCACCAGACTCACTTCATCCACCATCACGTTTTCCTGGACACCAGCAGCTGACAGAGCTTTCACGGAGCTCAAGAGGCGCTTCACCTCGGCCCCTGTGCTGGTCCACCCGGATTCCACAAGACAATTTGTGGTAGAGGTTGATGCGTCGGACGAAGGAGTAGGGGCGGTGCTGTCCCAGCGTTCGGTCAAAGACCAAAAACTCCACCCTTGTGCATTCTACTCTCGTCGACTTTCATCAGCAGAACGGAACTACGACATAGGAAACCGTGAGTTGCTGGCAGTGAAGTTGGCCTTGGAGGAGTGGAGGCATTGGCTTGAGGGTACTGAACAGCCATTTATTGTATGGACGGACCACCGTAACCTGGCCTACATACAATCTGCAAAACGTCTCACGCCGCCAGTCTCGCTGGGCATTGTTCTTTGGGCGTTTCAACTTCACCCTGACCTACCGTCCGGGTTCCCGAAACGTGAAGCCTGATGCTCTTTCTCGCCTCTTCACTCCTGTGGAGACCCCTGAGATCCCTGACACCATCATCCCTGAGTCCCGAGTGGTCCGAGCTGTCACCTGGGGTATTGAGTCCGTGGTCAAGGAGGCTCAAAAACATCAGACAGTCCCAGAGAACATGCCGGAGAACCGACTCTTTGTCCCGGATTCGGTTCGGTCCGAAGTTCTTCAGTGGGCTCATGCTTCCCGCCACGTCTGCCATCCGGGGGTTCGACGCACTCTATCCTTCCTTCGTCGACAGTTCTGGTGGTCAACCATGGATAAAGATACTAAAGCCTTCGTATCCGCCTGCAAGGTGTGCGCTCAGAGTAAGGGGTCCCATCGACCTCCTGCTGGTCTCCTACGACCACTTCCCATTCCAGGCCGTCCATGGTCCCACATCGCCCTGGACTTTGTCACCGGGCTTCCACCATCTAAGGGGAACACGGTCATCCTCACCATCGTTGACCGGTTCTCCAAGGCGGTACATTTCGTGGCCCTGCCAAAGCTTCCCACAGCTTCCGGCACCGCTGACCTAATGGTTAAACACGTGTTTCGCCTTCATGGAATTCCCACGGACATGGTCTCGGATCGGGGGTCCCAGTTCACCGCTCAGGTTTGGAGGGCGTTCTGCCAAGCTCTGGGAGCAGGGGTCAGTCTGTCCTCCGGTATCACCCACAGACCAACGGCCAGACGGAGAGAGCTAACCAGGACTTGGGAGCAGCCTCCGTTGCATCACAGCCCAGAATCCATCATCTTGGAGCAAACTTCTACCCTGGGTGGAGTATGCACAACTCCCTCTCCAGCGCAGCCACCGGATGTCTCCCTTTGAATGCTCCATTGGATTCCAACCCCCTCTACTTCCACTCCAGGAGAAGGAAGTGGCGGTCCCGTCGGTCCAAGCATATCTACGTCGCTGCCGGAAGGTGTGGCGAGAGACTCGGGCCGCTCTGCTCCGTTCCACTACCCAGAACCAGCGTTTCGCTGATCGTCACCGGTCCAAGGCCCCGGTTTACCAACCAGGTCAGAGCGTGTGGCTGTCCACCAAAGACATGCGTCTTAAAGGGGTATCCAAGAAACTGGCACCCAGATTCATTGGCCCCTACATCATTGACACCATCATCAACCCTTCTGTTGTCCGCCTCCAGCTACCCGCTTCCCTCAGCATCCATCCCACTTTCCACGTTTCCCTCATCAAACCCGTTTCCTCTTGCCCTCTGTCTCCTCCCACTGAGGTACCACCACCTCCTCGCATAATCGATGATCATCCGCCTACACGGACCGGCAGCTACTAGATGTTCGTCGTGAGGTCGGGGTTTCCAGTACCTGGTGGACTGGGAGGGTTACGTCCAGAGGAACGCAGTTGGGTATCCCGAGGGCTCATCTTAGACCCTCCTCATCAAGGACTTCCACCGGCTCAACCCAGACAAGCCTCAAGGGCCACTTGGTGGCGTCCGTCGGGGGGGGGGGTACTGTCAGGCCCCAGCCTGACTGTTAGTTTTTGCTTCACTTCCTCACCTTCCTGGCTGGCGTGGGCGTGGTTTCCGGCTCCCTTCATTCCAACTACACACACCTGCTCCCGTTTGGTCATCAGCACACCTGCCTTCCATTCACTAATCATCTCTTCAGGATAAAACCCCGGGTTCTCCCTCCATCACATGGCTGGATCGTACTGTAGATCTCCGTGGGATCATCAGCTCTTCTACCACCGGTCTACGCCAACCCACGCCCCGCCATCGCCAACCTCCACAGCCCCGGACTACTCCTCTCCTATCCCCCTTGGACAATTATCTATCCCTATAATAAATACACCCTTCTAGGGGTTTTTGTACAACGCCTGTCTCTGCCTCTGGTTCTGCGCTTGGGTTCGCACTCCGTGCCAAACCATAACATTCAGGGGGAAAAAAAGGGAAGCAACCTTCAGGAGAGCAACAGAGGAGGATCCCTCTCCAGGATGGACAGATGCAATAGATGTCATGTGACCAGAAGGACAGATTTAGAGTTAAAATATATTCAATGAATATGACAGAGTGTATGAATAGTTCATAGATGTATATAACTTGTTTTTCTTGAAAACATACTTTCTCTTTCAGCCATGGATCAGTGATCGCAACTCCAACTGTTGTCTTCGATACCAACGCTATCAATCCCTCAGTTGTCGAAAACATTTTTAGATTTAATGTCGTAAACCTCATAAACCAACCTCTCAAAGTAGACCCAGAGTATACCGGTAAGATCTAATTTTGTACGTGTAATTCAAATTTGTTTCTTTATCAACAAAAGGTATTGATTATGTATATGGAATACATAATCAATACCTTTTGTTTTTCTTTAGTTGGCAATGTACATCCTTGGACTCCCCATACCATGGCCACACCTACAACTACACCTACCACACCTATACCTACAACTACCACACCTACAACTACACCTACCACACCTATACCTACAACTACCACACCTATACCTACAACTACCACACCTATACCTACAACTACAACTACACCTACCATACCTATACCTACAACGACCACACCTACAACTACATCTACCATACCTATACCTACAACGACCACACCTACAACTACACCTACCACACCTATACCTACAACGACCACACCTACAACTACACCTACCACACCTATACCTACAACTACCACACCTATACCTACAACTACCACACCTATACCTACACCTACCACACCTATACCTACAACTACCACACCTATACCTACACCTACCACACCTATACCTACAACTACCACACCTATACCTACAACTACCACACCTATACCTACACCTACCACACCTATACCTACAATGACCACACCTACAACTACACCTACCACACCTATACCTACAACTACCACACCTACAACTACCACACCTATACCTACAACTACCACACCTATACCTACAACTACCACACCTACAACTACCTCCCCGATACCTATACTTACAACTACAACACCTACCCCACCTATACCTACAACTACCCCACCTATACCTACAACTACCACACCTACAACTACCTCCCCGATACCTATACTTACAACTACAACACCTACCCCACCTATACCTACAACTACCCCACCTATACCTACAACTACCACACCTACACCTACAACTACCAGAACTATACCTAAAACTACCACACCTACAACTACCATAACATCTACAACTACAAAACCTACTATCAATGCACCCACAACTCCAGCGCTCTCATCCGCCACTACAACCCGAGATTCTGCAACAACATCTTCAGCCACCAAGACAACTGTGAATGACAAACAGACATATTCGCACAATGTTTCAACTGGAACGTCAGTTGATCCCCAGACATCAGGCACCAGCAGCAGCAGCAGAGATGGGAGCAGTGACTGGGTACCTGGATGGGGTATTGCCCTCTTAGTATTGGCCGCTGCCATCCTGTTGCTGGTCATAATCATCTTTATCATGATGGTGAGTCATCAAGCAGGTTTAATACAATATAATTTCTCATTTGTTGTGAAACCTAAAGTTAACATTGACTTATTTCAATGTATGTCCATCACAAAAGTTACAACATTGTAACCCTAGTTAGGACGACTGCACCCTGTGGTCACCCCTTCTCCTACTGTAGATTTGCATAAGCCTAGTCAGCCAATCAAGCTTTGTAGATGAGGAGAAGGTGAGGTGGTCTGGGCCTCTAAGGCAGCACAACCAACTGCTAAGCTATTGTGCACCCTCTTCAGCGATTGTTCTGGGAGTGGCAGGCACCTTTGACAGAAGGCTCACTCTGTGCTTATATAACTCGGTACATATTAAATGGACCTGTACTTGTATAGCATTTGTCTAGTATTCTTGTCATCATTCACCCAATCACACCCATTCATACACTGATGGGACTGTGCCACCTGCCATTCATAGAACATTCATACTTGCCCAAGGACACATCGACATGGGTCGCCCCCTTACTAGAGTTATAATATTGTAACCTTTGTTACAGTTAGACAATCCGTGCCCTCTACTTGACTCTATGGGTACAGTGGATGGAGCTAGATGAATTGACCCAACCATACTGATCCCGACTGGCTGAAAATTGGTCAACACAGCCTAAGGACTTTAAGATAAAGAATACCCTCATACCTCAATCTTACAGCACCTAATGCATCGTGTCCACACTAATTCTGAAGGTGCAAACCCGAAGGACAGTCTGTTTACTAGTAGGATCATCACTGGAAGGTTGAAACACAAGAAGAAGTTGAGTTTCGAAGCCACAACCTGAAAGTTTGTACCTTTTAAGTTAATGGGGGCAAACCAATTTCCCTTTTATGTGAATATGCAACCCAGTTGCGAGAAAAACAAGTTGGCTTTCCCAAATATCAGCCTTCTTCTGGTCAAATATGGAGATCATAACTTCTAGCGCCTTTGTGGCTCTCAGAATCCTGTAAAATGCAGACAGAGCTGGTCTCATTCTGGTCTGAATATGTGTGATGGTGTGATGGTCAGATAATGCAAACAAGCCAGATTGAGAAACCCTGGTTGATTTACAGAGTTGATGACCAGCTTCATAGAATTCAATGCTATTATTAGGACCGTTGAGAGAGATTACACTTGTCTGGCTTTGTTGAACCGAATAACCAACAGATACCCTGAGTATGCTGAACTGAACTCCCTTTGTCGTATTTGGGGATTGGGTTTAGGATCAATCCATTGGCTCCTTTGAAGGCCATGCTATTTGTTGGAGGAATTTAATTGGGATATAGCTTTGTGATATGGTAGTTCACTCTACTTCTACTGTCTGAACTCTGCCTCTATGCTTTGTTGTTTCAGTTGGTCCGATGGTGTTGTATGACAACAGAAAGCAGTCAAATGGACACTACATACGATCCATATTTCACTGACAGGAAACAACCGCTTCCGAGCCCTCTGCCCGTGGACTCACATCCAACCCCAGTGACACAGAAGCCAGGGTATACCCCAGTCATTGTAAGTGCTGCAAGTTAGTAGAGAGTCAGTAAGACCTGTGCAGTATGTGTGCTTATATATTTGTATCATTCTGTATGTAGTACATGCATGTAAACACATTTTTTTCCTCATACTTTTTCTACAGGGGGACACGCCCAAGAAGAACCGAACAGGGTTCTATTCAGTAAATCCCTGAACGTGTCTGGATGAATGGGAGCCATCAAGTTATATATGTTATAAATGCTAATTGCCTTTGCTTTTTTTCCTTCCTGTATCCATGAAGTACTTTAA
The DNA here is from genome assembly GCF_029220125.1 of Pseudoliparis swirei. Lineage (NCBI taxonomy): Eukaryota > Metazoa > Chordata > Actinopteri > Perciformes > Liparidae > Pseudoliparis > Pseudoliparis swirei. The sequence continues at coordinate 1,048,846 of NC_079388.1, forward strand.
ATGATATTATCAGGTGAAATATGTTATTTAGTATAACATTGTTAAAGTAAAGAAAGGCACGTGTAAATAAAGGTTAATGAAAATGCGTTTGGTGTTATTCTTTCAGTGAAATTGAAGCAGTACATTCTCTTTTATGGGTTTAGGAAATGCTCCTACCTTTCGGACTCATGAAACCCAACGCACAATAAGGCATTGTCACTAAGCTAAGAGATGAAATGTTACAGGCTTTAAAAAAAAATCAAAAGCAACATTATAATGAATGACTAAATAAATAAATTCATTTCAATTTGGAGTCCATGTTTGGTAACTAATGCCATGTTGTAATGCAGAGGGAGTGAGGTGACCTCTCCCACTCTCTCAACAGTATTAATCACTGCTTACTCATTAGAACATTTCTTTGATACTCACACCAAGGTGCTGTCTGACAATACAAGGAGGCTGGGCATTGTGTGTTTTGCTATGAATTTACCAGTTTATTAAACAAAGGCATGGTTTCTATAAATGCACATCGACTAAGAGAGGGTTTAAAGTGCACAGTTCAACCTACACAAGTCCACACAACACAATCGTCACTAAGGGCGCATTCACACAAGCCTTGTTTAGTGCGGTTCATGTGAATGCATGACTCAAACTCTAATGCAGACTTAATGACATAATCGAACAACGCACTACACCTATGAGTCATTTCTTTGAGTGTAGCAGCATCTCTAGGTCTGAACCAGGTGAACCTGGTTCAGGTCTAACTATAAGACCATCAAGAGGAAAGTCCTCAGTCTCCATCAGGGGACTGTGTCTGCCTCCAGGACTGAAGGTGGAGCTGGTTCATAAAAGAGGAGGAGCTTGATACCTGAAGGCTCTGGCTCCATCCTACTTTTTAAGACCCTAGGAACCACAAGTAGCCCCACATGCAGTGTTGCCAGGTCCGCGGTTATCCCGCGGAATTGGGCTACTTTTGAAGTATTGCCGCGGGTTGAATTTTTTGTCCGCTGGTACGGGTAGACCTATTTTGCATGCAAATTACATGAATATCTTTAAATAAAAATCCATATTTTAAATGAAATAAATTATTTATACCCAAATCCGACCAAACTGACTCCAGATCAGCACGTGCACACATGGACATGGACTTTAAAAGCAGTGTATATGGTTTGGCACGGGCATATTTTGAGTTCTGATATTGGGCTGGTTTTTGGGCTGGTTTTGATTGGCCATTGGGCTGGTTTTGTCACACAGACCTGGCAACCCTGGTGCGCTGCGTCGATGTGAAATAGATCGCTTGTCTAGATCCCCAAAACGCAGAGTATGGAGTCATTCATCCTGATTTTGCAACCCTGTATCACAAAAATGTAGGGTTGTAAACTGCGTTAATGTTAGAAAGTTGGCTGACTGACGCCTTGCAAATCACATCAACCATTATGGCTTGTTACAATAACGATGTTATCGGATAGTACAGTGTCTATTTCTCGGTAACTTTTGAAAAATCTAAGCGAGAAAACGCCAAAAAATGTACATTTACATACAGAAAAGACAGACCCACTGTCTTACGACCTCTCTCCCCTTAGCATCGATGCAGCCTTGAAGCTGCCTATTACACTCAAAGAAATGACTCATTGGATGAACTCAATTAAATTTTTGGCAGGTTTTCCATCCAATAATTATATGCAACTCCAACTCAAATTTAGCACATCAGTGCAATAAAATGTAATTAAGTTAGTCCAACTCATTTGTATCAAATACATCTAAAATAAAATAACGATATTCATTAAATTAAATAAATTTGTGTTTGTCCAACTCAAAATATAAACTAACTAACTAATGAAATATGCAAACTCCACACAGAAAGAACGCCCCGAGTGGGAATTGAACCCACAGCCCTCTGGCTTTGGGGCGACAGTGCTAGCCACTACACCACCATACAGCCCTGAAAGTGTCTTCACCTCATGTAAACAACTCATTTTCAGAAGGCGCATGCGCAAAGGGTAGTCCTCAATGAAACACATTTATTTTGAGTTGATATGCACACCATCTAACCTAAATAAATCTAATAAATGAAAGTATTCATACATTTTGTGTTACACCCATTAAATATAAATATCTATTTTTGTAATTGATTTATTCAAATGTATCAAACAATATTTAAATGTGTCACCTCTAAGAAGGCCTTGAATCGTTTTTGTGAGTGTAACCTAAATAAATCTAATAAATGAAAGTATTCATACATTTTGTGTTACACCCATTCAATATAAATATCTTCGTTTTGTAATTGATTTATTTCAATGTATCAAACAATATTTAAATGTGTCACCTCGAAGAAGGGCTTGAATCGTTTTTTTGAGTGTAGCCACACATCTGCGCCAGCTCCCTCGGCAACTGGAAATTGTCAACAAAGATGGCGGACTAAACTCCGCTGACAGCCGTGTTTTGTATGTAAATGTATGTAATGGTGATGTGGATTCTGTAGACGGCATTGCCCTGGCATCCAACACCACTGTAAAGAATCTTGGCGTTATCTTTGATCGGGACTTGTCCTTTAACTCCCACGTAAAGCAAATCTCAAGGACTGCATTCTTTCATCTACGTAATATTTCAAAAATCAGGCACATCTTGTCTCAAAAAGATGCAGAAAAATTGGTTCACGCGTTCGTTACTTCGAGACTGGATTACTGCAACTCCTTATTAGCAGGCTGCTCTAATAAATCTCTTAGGTCCTTCCAGTTGATCCAGAATGCTGCAGCTCGTGTTCTCACTAAAACTAAGAAAAGAGATCACATCACTCCTGCACTAGCTGCTCTGCACTGGCTCCCAGTAAAATCAAGAATCACTTTTAAAATTCTTCTCTTAACCTACAAAGCCTTGATTGGTGATGCTCCATCATATCTTAAGGAGCTTGTCGTACCATATTGCCCCACTAGAGAGCTACGCTCACTAAATGCGGGACTACTTGTAGTTCCTAGAGTCTTAAAAGTAGAATGGGAGCCAGAGCCTTTAGTTATCAAGCTCCTCTTTATGGAACCAGCTTCCAATTTCAGTCCGGGAGGCAGACACAGTCACCTCGTTTAAGAGTAGACTTAAGACCTTCCTCTTTGACAGAGCTTATAGTTAGGGCTGAATCAGGTTTGCCCTGGTCCAGCCCCTTGATATGCTGCTATAGGCTTATAGCTGCCGGGGGACGTTTTAGGATGCACTGAGTACCTATCTCCTCTTTTCTTCTCTCCTTAAGGATGAATTTTCATCTCTCAATCACACGTTACTAACTCTGCTTTCTTCCCGGAAGTCCTTTTGACTTTACGTCTCATGGGGTCATCGGACCCTATGAGACGGCATAGATCCTATCTGCCTGATGGATCGTCTGGGTCGTGGAATTCCTGCTCATGACTACGCCACTGTCCTGTTGAGACTCCGCCACTCCTCCTCCCCACCGCCATCTGCCTGATGGATCGTGGAGGTCTCCATCGTGGAATATGCCTACTATGAACTATTCATACACTCTGTCATATTCATTGAATGTATTTTAACTCTAAATCTGTCCTTCTGTACACATTACATCTATTGCATCTGTCCATCCTAGGAGAGGGATCCTCCTCTGTTGCTCTCCTCCAGGTTTCTTCCCTTTTTTTCCCCCTGAAGGGTTATTTGGGAGTTTTTCCTGGTCCGATGTGAGGTTTTGGGGCAGGGATGTCTATGTGTACAGATTGTAAAGCACTCCGAGACAAATTTGTAATTTGTGAAATTGGGCTATACAAATAAACTGAATTGAAAAAATAAAACTGAATGTACATTTTTCGGCGTTTTCTTGCTTAGATTTTTCAAAAGTTACCGAGAAATAGACACTGTACTATCCTATTACACCGTTATTGTAACCAGAAATAATGGTTGATATGATTTGCGAGGCGAACACGTTTTCAGACACAGCCACTGTATGTAATGTCAGTTTAGATCAAATGAGTTAATACAACACATTGGAATTGATACACATAACTTGAAAGTCTACCAGAAGTTGACCAAACTCCAAATGACTGAGTCATTATGGCTGCAGTTCAATTATGAGTTCATGTTAGTGTATCACTCAAGTAGCTACAACTTTTTTATGCCATTTAAGTTGGGGTAGCTTACTTCTTTTATTAAGATGAGCTGGTAGGTTTTACAGTGTACCAAATGGCATCCCCAAATGGCATCCTCTTCGGTATACCATTTGTTTAAACTTGAGGCTACTTAAGTCATGCTATATTTGAACTAGCAGGTTTATTATGTCTGGACGTGGAAAGGGAGCCGGTAAAACCAGAGCGAAGGCCAAGACCAGGTCCTCCAGGGCCGGGCTCCAGTTCCCCGTGGGCCGTGTCCACAGGCACTTGAGGAAGGGTAACTACGCCCGGCGTGTCGGCGCCGGAGCTCCGGTGTACCTGGCGGCGGTGCTGGAGTATCTGACTGCTGAGATCCTGGAGCTGGCCGGGAACGCGGCCCGCGACAACAAGAAGACCCGCATCATCCCCCGTCACCTGCAGCTGGCCGTCCGCAACGACGAGGAGCTCAACAAGCTGCTGGGCGGAGTGACCATCGCTCAGGGCGGCGTGCTGCCCAACATCCAGGCGGTGCTGCTGCCCAAGAAGACCGAGAAGGCCGCCAAGAAGTAGACACAGCAACAACACCACAACAACAATTGTGGCCGGTGTGGACGCGTCCACCATCTCCTGGATCACTGACTACCTCACAGGCAGACCACAGTTTGTCAGAATGGGCCGTGTGCTGTCTGGAACGGTGGTCAGTGATGTTGAACCCACAGGAACTGTTCTGTCTCCCTTCCTCTTCACCCTGTACACCAGTGACTTCCAGTACAACACGGAGTCATGCCATCTGCAGAAGTACTCTGATGATTCTGCAGTGGTCGGGTGTATTAGGGATGGACGGGAGGAGGAGTACAGGGCAGTGGTGAGTGACTTTGTAAAGTGGGCCGATGAGAACCACCTGCGGCTGAACGTGGCCAAGACCAGAGAGATGGTGGTGGACTTCAGGAGGAAGGCGACAGCTCCTACACCTCTGAGTGTCCTGGGAGTGGACGTGGACATGGTGGAGGAGTACAAGTACCTGGGCGTCTCCATCGACAGCCGACTGAACTGGAAGGCCAACATCAACGCTGTGTACAAGAAGGGGATGAGTCGACTCTTTTCCTGAGAAAGCTTCGATCCTTCAACGTGTGCAGCAAGATGTTGGAGTTGTTCTACCAGTCGGTTGTGGCCAGTGTGCTGCACTTTGCCATTGTCTGCTGGGGGAGCAGCATCGGAGCCGGTGACACCAGCCGTCTTAACAAACTGGTGAGGAAGGCTGGCTCCATCATCGGCTGCCAGCTGGAGCACCTGGAACAGGTGGTGGAGAGGAGGACGTTGAAGAAACTGGTGTCCATATTGGACAACCCGGACCACCCTCTCCACCACCTCCTACAGGGACAGAGGAGTACTTTCTCCAGACGTCTCCTCACGCTCCGCTGCCACAAGGAGATACAGGAGAACATTCCTGCCGACGGCTATGAGGCTCTACAACAGTTCACCTCTTGCCAGATCACCCTAACCCTTCTTATATTTTGTGTTTTGTTTTTTTATTCTTGTGTGTTGCTGCTACTGACTCGACAAATTTCCCCTTGGGGATTAATAAAGTATATATCTATCTATCTATCTATCTATTAGCTAGTTTAGTCTTTTCTATTGTTGTATTCAAAAAATATTGTTGTATTCACATAAGCAATTTAGTTTAAAGCATTTGTTTGGAAACAAGTGACTTCATCTTCTAATTCAAAATGGCAAATACTGAATTAAATACATACCTTAATGAAAATAGACCTTTAAAAATGTGAAATCCTAAGTATCATGGAAAGTCATAGTTAAAAATGAAAGAAGACGCTCAAGAATAAAGAAACAAAAAAGGTCCATAGTCGTGGTTCCCTCACTTCCCAAATAAAGGACCTGTAGATTCACTCTTCAGGTGCGTTTACACCAAAAGCGAAACTATTTTTCGCGTCGCCAAAAACGCGCGAGTTTACTCGTTCGACCATTCGCCGTGTTCTCACCATAAGCGTCGAGACGCTCCGTGAGGGGCGGGGCTTATTTCCGTGTCTTGTCTCCGTAAAGACCGTTATCATTTCCTTAATCCACCACGGAATAACTAACCACTAGTTCTGCTTTATACTTGTCGTGGACGTCCCACACACTAACGCCCTCGTGTTTGGGTTGATGACGTCACCCGTAGGCTTACACAGCTCGGTCACTTTCACCGATGAAGTTACTGTTACGTCTGAAAGACTTCCGCTTCCAGCGCTACGAGAGCGGAACTCAAGAGCTGATTGGCCCGAGTTGCGCGATGACCGCCTCAAAGTTGAAATGTTTCAACTTGGGGCGAAAATTGCGCCGCTGAAAACGCGTTGCCCACATCGCGTCGCCCCAAACGCGCCGCCCGGGAAAATATCGCATCTATCGCAGCCACAAGCGTCTGTGCGTTGACTTTTCATGGGATTCGGTCGCGCGAAAAAATAGTTTTGCTTTTGGTGTGAACGCAGCTTAACTCTAAACATATCTGCTATTTGTCTAACCCTAACCTGAATTGATCTCAAATGTATGCTAATAACAGACGGCTTTATTGATTATGTGACAGATGACTCCTGTTCTTCGGGTGAGTTTTCTTAGTGAACCAAAACTGAACCCAGCTATTGGTCATCCACCATATCTTTAGAATATAAAAGAATATAAGTGCATCCTGTTTCCAAGAATGTCAATATTTGGTCGTGATGCATGTGTCAGGGTTACACAGGGATGTATGACGTTAGCATACACACACGTAGCGGCCTGGAAGTGGTTGTCTCATTGCAGCTATTGTTTAAGGGGCATTGTGGTGCCACTGGGGAGGGAACACCGGGACAACTTTGTTCTCCACTCTCTTCACAGTTCAGCTGCTTATCAGTTCATAACTCACAACGCCAAAGCACTGCGCTACGTGTGGAGGTATTCATGACGGACGTCACTGTGTACTCCTCGTGTTTGAGGAACAACCTTTACTCTGAGCTTTTAATGACGAGATTAATTGCTGCGGCATTGTCAGCGGAACAGTAGACGGCACAATGCGGGGTGTAACCACACAGTGCACTGGACTGAAGCTAAAGCACACACACACACACACTCACACACACTCACCTACACACACTCACCTACACGCACACACACACACACACACACACACACCTACACACACTCACCTACACACACGCGCACACACACCTACACACACACACTCACCTACACACACTCACCTACACGCACACACTCACCTACACACACACACTCACCTACACGCACACACACACCTACACACTCACCTACATGCACACACACACACACACACACACTCACCTACACGCACACACACACACCTACACACTCACCTACACGCACACACACCTACACACACTCACCTACACGCACACACACACCTACACACACACACACACACCTACATGCACACACACACCTGGGTGGTGATGGTGAAAGTCAGAAGAGACTCCAGAGGAGGAAAAGAGGTGCACGATGGGTGGAGATATAGAGCACCTTAATGCAACCCATATCTCAAGGAGCCCTGGCAATCTTGAAGTACCATGAACTCCATTTTTTATTGTAGGAACAAATGATGTTGTGACCGCTGCAGGGAACGAGGAAGGTGCGGCTGGGCGTGAAGCGGAGGTCTGTGTGAGGGGAGGAGGCTCATTTTGATTCACTTCATTGCATTATCTGGGTCATCGCCTCCTCCTTCTCCTCTGCCCGTCCTTCTCAGCATTCCTCCCCATCCTCCATCATTCCTCCACCCAGTGGTGTAGAGTAACGAAGTAGAAATACTTCGTTACTTTACTTAAGTGTTATTTGGGAGTTTTTCCTGATCCGATGTGAGGTTTTGGGACAGGGATGTCTATGTGTACAGATTGTAAAGCACTCCAAGACAAATTTGTAATTTGTGAAATTGGGCTATACAAATAAACTGAATTGAATTGAATTGAATTAAGTCGTTTTTTTTGGATATCTGTACTTTATTTTACTTCTTATATTTCTGTTTACTTTTACTTCACTACATTTTGCAATGAAAACTTGTACTTTTACTCCGATACATTTCCCCTGAAACAGTATCGTTACTCGTTACTACGGAAAAAAATAATCATGAGAAACATCGGGGACTGTTGTGGAACACACCGCAGCGCACCTGAACGCAGCACGAACACCAGGTTGGGGATCAGGGGTCCTTGCCGCGTGTTTTCTCTTCCCAGTGATGCCCAGGATGTTAGCGAGCGGCTACATATACGACTCATTTCATGTGGAGCAGCAATGGAAGCTAATCGAACAACCACGGGGACCAAGAGCAACGTCCGTGGCCATATTTGGGCGAACTCTTTTCTTTTGTCGGAGTGAAAGTTTCTTCCTACCGGATGAAGTGCCTCTTATGCCGACCGAAAGCTACGGAGATATGGCCTTCAACAACTCACTATCCAACCTCAGGAAACACATTGAGGTAAATTAAGAGTAATCCCATGAGCCGCAACGTTAATGTTTAGTCATGATAATTAGCATAAACCTGTTAAGATATCTAGCAGTGTTGTCCTCAGGATTGTAGTAAGTTATATCTTTGGCAGGAGAGGGGAAAACAGGTGTCTGATTGTCCTACACATGTTGTATGTTAGGCTAACGTTCGCTAGCTATCGTCAATTAAAGAGACAATTAGCGTGAGTGCAGCAGACCGATCTCTAACCTCCCCTTCCTCTCCAAGATCCTTGAGCAAGTGGTCGCAAATCAGTTGTGCGACTTTCTACATCATAATAGTTTATTTGAGAAATTTCAATCAGGATTTAGAAAACACCACAGCACCGAGACGGCACTGGTGAAAATTACAAATGACCTCTTAATGGCAGCAGATAAAGGACTCCTCTCTGTCCTGGTCTTGTTAGACCTTAGTGCTGCATTCGACACCATTGACCATGACATCCTGTTACAGAGACTGGAGCAGTCGATTGGCATTTCAGGCACGGCACTAATTTGGTTTAAATCCTATTTATCAGATCGATCTCAGTTTGTATTTGTAAACGATGACGCCTCGATAACCACTAACGTTAATCACGGAGTTCCACAAGGTTCTGTGCTTGGACCAATTTTATTTACCTTATACATGCTTCCTTTGGGCAATATTATCAGGAAACATTCCATAAACTTTCATTGTTATGCAGATGATACTCAACTATATCTATCGATAAAACCAGAGGAGAGCAACCAACTCGGTAAAATTCAAGCATGTCTTAAAGACATAAAAACATGGATGACCTGCAACTTCTTGATGTTAAACTCAGACAAAACCGAAGTAATTTTAATCGGCCCTGAGCACCTTAGAGATCAATTATCTGGTGATGTGGTTTCTGTAGACGGCATTGCCCTGGCATCCAACACCACTGTAAAGAATCTTGGCGTTATCTTTGATCGGGACTTGTCCTTTAACTCCCACGTAAAGCAAATCTCAAGGACTGCATTCTTTCATCTACGTAATATTTAAAAAATCAGGCACATCTTGTCTCAAAAAGATGCAGAAAAATTGGTTCACGCATTCGTTACTTCGAGACTGGATTACTGCAACTCCTTATTATCAGGCTGCTCTAATAAGTCTCTTAGGTCCCTCCAGTTGATCCAGAATGCTGCAGCTCGTGTTCTCACTAAAACTAAGAAAAGAGATCACATCACTCCTGCACTAGCTGCTCTGCACTGGCTCCCAGTAAAATCAAGAATCACTTTTAAAATTCTTCTCTTAACGTACAAAGCCTTGATTGGTGATGCACCATCATATCTTAAGGAGCTTGTAGTACCATATTGCCCCACTAGAGAGCTACGCTCACTAAATGCGGGACTACTTGTAGTTCCTAGAGTCTTAAAAAGTAGAATGGGAGCCAGAGCCTTCAGTTATCAAGCTCCTCTTTTATGGAACCAGCTTCCACCTTCAGTCCGGGAGGCAGACACAGTCACCTCGTTTAAGAGTAGACTTAAGACTTTCCTCTTTGACAGAGCTTATAGTTAGGGCTGAATCAGGTTCGCCTGGTCCAGCCCCTTGATATGCTGCTATAGGCCTATAGCTGCCGGGGGACGTTTAGGATGCACTGAGCACCTATCTCCTCTTTTTTTTTCTCTCCTTAAGGATGAATTTTCATTTCTCAATCACACATTACTAACTCTGCTTTCTCCCCGGAGTCCTTTTGACTTCACGTCTCATGGGGTCATCGGACCCTATGAGACGGCATAGATCCTATCTGCTGATGGATCATCGAGGTCTGGGTCGTGGAATTCCTGCTCCTGACTACGCCACTGTCCTGTTGAGACTCCGCCCACTGTTGAGACTCCGCCCACTCCTCCTCCCCACCGCCATCTGCCTGATGGATCGTGGAGGTCTCCATCGTGGAATATGCCTACTATGAACTATTCATACACTCTGTCACATTCATTGAATGTATTTAAACTCTAAATCTGTCCTTCTGGTCACATGACATCTATTGCATCTGTCCATCCTGGAGAGGGATCCTCCTCTGTTGCTCTCCTGAAGGTTTCTTCCCTTTTTTTCCCCCTGAAGGGTTATTTGGGAGTTTATCCTGGTCCGATGTGAGGTTTTGGGGCAGGGATGTCTATGTGTACAGATTGTAAAGTTTGTAATTTGTGAAATTGGGCTATACAAATAAACTGAATTGAATTGAATTGCATCAGGGCCTGTGAAGCTAGACACACTCTACCTGCACCATCAGGGCCTGTGAAGCTAGACACACTCTACCTGCACCATCAGGGCCTGTGAAGCTAGACACACTCTACCTGCATCAGGGCCTGTGAAGCTAGACACACTCTACCTGCATCAGGGCCTGTGAAGCTAGACACACTCTACCTGCATCAGGGCCTGTGAAGCTAGACACACTCTACCTGCATCAGGGCCTGTGAAGCTAGACACACTCTACCTGCACCATCAGGGCCTGTGAAGCTAGACACACTCTACCTGCACCATCAGGGCCTGTGAAGCTAGACACACTCTACCTGCACCAGGGCCTGTGAACGGCTCTTCAGCATCGCAGGACTCGTCTTCAGTCAAAGAAGAGCGACACTGAAATCTGTCCATTTTGAAAATCAACTTCTTTTCAAGATGAACAAGACATTTTTCACTTTAAAGTGATGATTTTGGTTGTTACTTTTGGTTCTGCTTTTTTCTGTTCATCGTGTTTTTTTATTTTAGTAATTTCATAGTATTCATATATTGCTAAGTTCATCCTAGCTCATACTCCTTGTTCATGGCGGCCACAGCACCCAAACAAATAATCTTCATAATTCTAAAAATTCTGACCCTTTGTTTTTTTTATTAACAGCATTTACTTTTACTTTCAATACTTAAAGCCCCATTATGTAGTTTTTCCCTTTTAGCGCCCCCTTCAGTTTTTGAGGTATTTAATGTTTACTTCAGTGTCGTAAATACCCAGTTACGATAGATGCAGCCTGGTAGTAGCAATCCGGCGACTGTTTCTATTTTGGATTCATACCAACGGGCGGGATCACTAATACGAAGACTGCGCAGGAACACTGTGAACTGGGCCCAGCACCTACCGGACTAGGGTGAAGTAGCGTGGGGATTGAACGCAGCGCCTCGCCACGTTTCCGCCTGGTCGGTCAGCTGTTTGCCGGCTTTTGTTTTGGGGGACTGCAAAGACTTTGGGACTGTCGGGATCCGGGGATTATACTTCGTTTTGAGTGGGTTTGATTGTTTGTAGTGTATGTGTTCATTTTGGGGGCTTGCAGATGCATTGAATTTGATTTACAGTTTTTTTCGATTGCTAAACGACAGTGGGCACAACTGGAGTCACATGTGCAAAACTCTAACTACAGTCTGCACAGCAGCAGTTCATGTGGACCAAACTCTAGTTTGTTTTTCATTGCTTGAACACAGTTTTCGAAACTCTAACACTTATCCCATGACTTTAACCACAACCTGCACAACACTGAGGATCTACAGCACTTTGTTCAAATGCTAACACACTGCTGTCAAAACTGTGAACCACACATTCAAAACGGAATAGAGTTCAGCCTTGTGCCTTTCAAACACTGCGGATTGCAATTTCAGCTGAAAGGCTAAGCAGGTGTCTTGTTTTAGACTTGTTAGTGAACACACACACATATATATATATATAGATATATATGTATATATATATATTACAGTATATATATATAGGTAGAGCTCAGAAAGACTCATTTTGGAAATAGAACAAGGAAGACGGGTTCGTGGCGGGAGAAGGGTGTCAGGGAGAGGGGGATGCGTGGAGGAAGACAAAGAGCTGTTATTCCAGATGAAATAAGGGCTACACTTATAGACCATGTAATGTAATGTCGTGAACCAAATGTTTGGTCACCACCCACATGACCAAATGTCTCTTTTGGAAGCCATGCGTGCCTGATGTGAGGAGACACGAGTCCAGAGGACTGCCAGGGATGGATCAGGCCCTCCAGAAGGTTCTTCCCAGCTGCATGGCAAGAGAGAACATTAGATGTGATGTTGATGAAAACATGTGGCCTGATGCTAGAGAGAGGCAGGATTAGCCCCTCAATTACTTGTTCGAATTACAGTATGTACTTTTAGTTTCTACCTTTTTTTCTTCTCATTACTGTAATTCCGTAAATTACTACAGACTATTGAAGCAAACTGCTAATTTTCATTTACCTTAAAGAATTGTTATGTTCTAAAAAAATTATAAATCATGTGAACGAATGTCACTCTTTTCTATGAAGAAAATATTACTTTGTTTGAAGTCACTGAAATTGTTCAAACTGTAAAGATGAAAAGTTAGTATTTTCTGTATTGGTGTTTGATGCTCGTGTTTTTACTCTCAGTGTGTTCTGAGTGACAGTGTGTGTTACCTCAGTGAAGGCTGTGCAGAGTGTTTGGCTGCACTGAGCGTGTTTTGAGCCATGTGTTAAGAGTTGTGTTGCTTGGAATGAGTTTTGCAGGTGATGTGAACTGTTTAGCTCAGGTGACTGTTGGTAGTGCAGACTGTGGTTAGAGTTTTGCACATGTGACTCCAGTTGTGCCCACTGTCGTTTAGCAATCGGAAAAAACTGTAATATAATAACATTTGGGTTTCCGCATATCGACTGTGTGTTTTTCTTTTACGACCATTTGAGCAGAGAGAGTTAACACCAGAATTCGCAGATCCGCCCATTCCCTTTTTTAGCGTATTGTACCTTTTCCCCTTGATTGAGTTGCTAAGGGCGAATTGTTACAACATAACCAAAAGAATGACAACATTTAGTTTAGATGAAATACCGATCGCGTTTTCAGCCTATATACTTTGTTTTCTAAATGTTTGAATGTGGAGTACGTGTGATGGAATACAATATTGTTGACCACACCAAAAAGCTACATAAAAAAGCTTCCCTTATACTGTAGCTGCGAGCGTGGACTGGCACTATATGACATTGCGTAATCACTGCCAGAAAGCAGGTCTTAGTACATCCGCCCCGGAGCGGGCGGCTCCAGAATCCTACATAGCGGAGTAATTTCCCCACAGACCCCCGATGGCAATGGCGGAGCCGCAAATCGCCATATTAAAAGTCATTGTAGTGTCAATTTTTTTTTCAAGCTGTTATTTTAAGGTACAATTGATACATAATGTTACTTTAACTACATTTAATATCAGAAAATTACTTTTGATACTTAAGGACAATAAATATCAGATACTTTAATACTTTTACTCAGGAGGAAGGCGACAGCTCCTACACCTCTGGACATGGTGGAGGACTGAACTGGAGGCCAACATCAACGCGGATGAGTTCCTGAGAAAGCTTGATCCTCATCAACGTGTGCAGCAAGATGCTGGAGTTATTCTACCAGTCGGTTAGTGTGCTGCACTTGTCTGCTGCTGCCAGCTAACAGGTGGTGGATTGAAGAAACTGGTGTCCGACCACCACCACCTCCTACAGGGACAGAGGACTGCCACAAGGAGAGGAGAACATTCCTAACAGTTCACAAATTGGGGATTAATAAAGTATATATCTATCTATCTATCTATCTAGTATTCTCATAGGTGACTTTTACTTTTACTTGAGTAATTTTCCAGTGAAGTATCTTTACTTTTACTCAAGTATGGCTTTTGGGTACTTTATACACCACTGCCTCCACCTTACCTTTGTATTGATCCAATAAGCTTGTGTTAAAAAAAACAGGAAAGGGAAAATAAAAAAAGAGAGTGAGACTTAACAAACTGATAAGGAGGCACTAGATAAGAAGAGAAGAAGCAGTGACGTTACACTTGAAGAGCATGGAGAGGAAAACGGATGGAAGATGAATGACTGAAGTGAATGAAAATAAAGCTAGAGAAAGTGCACCCATATGCTTTGGCTGTATGTGTGTGTGGGAAAGCAGCTCTGCCAGCAGGGGGCGGTATGACCACGTGACAGACCAGCTGAGGACCGTTAAAACGCTTCTCATGGCAACTGAAGGAAGCGACCACTGGTCATAATGAGGAGTTCAACTTTCTTTAAAGTTAGGGGTCGAAGCTTAAGTCTTCTACTTGAACACTGTGTCACGTTAACGAACAACCTTTACTTATTAGCGTTTTGTAAAACGACGTTCTGAAAGTATTATTAAAAAGTATTATCAGGGGGTTACATTTTCCCAGCAGGGGCTCCCAGTATAACCCCAACACAAAGAGGGGAGCAGGGACAATTATCATCGCCAGAAAAAGCACAGACAGCTCCAAAGATATAAACAA